>NC_060124.1:561969037-562272054 GCF_021461395.2 Schistocerca americana
TTACGCCTCTCCTGGGCCTGTCAACATTGGGATTGGACTGCTGATGACTGGAAACATGTTGGCTGATAGGGCGATTCTCGTTTCAAATTGTATCGAGTGGATGGACGAGTACGTGTATGGAGACAATCTCATCAATCCAATGACCCCGGATGTCACCAGGAGGCATTTGAAGGTGGTGGAGGCTCTGTAATGGTGTGGGGCGTGTGCAGTTGAAGTTATATGTGACCCGTCATAGATCTAGGTACGACTCTGACAGGTGAGACGTACATAAGCATCTTGTCTCATCACCTGCATCCATTCGTGTTCATTGTGCATTCCGCGGACTTTGGCAATTCCAGGAGGACAATGCGACACCCCACACGTCCGGAATTGCTACAGAGTGGCTCCAGAAATACTCTTCTGAGTTTAACTACTTCCGCTGGCCACTAGAGATGAACATTGCGGAGCATATCTGGGATGCCTTGCAACGTGCTGTTCATAGGAGGTCACCACCACCTCTTTCTCTTACGGATTTATGGAGAGTCCTGCAAGATTCATGGTGTCAGTTCCCTCCAGCAGACATTAGTCGAGTCCATGCCACGTCGTGTTGCGGCACTTCTTCGTGCTCGCGTGTGTCCTACACGACACTAGGCAGTTATACGAGTTTCTTTGGCTGTTCAGTGTAGAAATCGTTTGACATACAATGTTGATACTTTCTATCATAGTTAATTTTTATGCTTACCGAGTCACTTATATCAGAAATGGCTGGTTTGGAATCTTGCCGCCTCTTGTGCCAACTTCTGCTGACGGCCAGAGTGTACAGTGTTTAGAGATGCTGAGCCTGGCGCCTGGAGACAAGTGCTCGGTGTCGCGCGCTTGTGGAGCCGGGATCAGTCACAGCGCGGGACATGACGCAGAGGCTGTGGGGGCGACAGAGGGCCCACGCGAGTAGCAGCTGGCAAGTTTGGCGTTGCGGACGGGTCGCGGCTGCGGCAGGAGGGGTGGGAGGGACGAGGGCCCCCGCAAGTCTGGCGGTCATCGCCGGACCTCGCCGGACTCGCTGGGGATTAAAGGCTTTCCCGGCTTTGCCCGCTCCACGGACAGCTCCCAGCTTCCAGCTTCCAGCAGGCCAGACGGCGACGGCGTGGAGAGGGCGGGGGAGGACGTCACCGGCCTAGAATTCCGGCGGCGGCTGCCCCCACCGCCGGGAGACGGGAGACACGCACGATACTACGCAAAGTCAGCCTGCTCCACAGAAGACACGTCTGATACCTTCTGATGCGGCTGAGCCGTGTGTCGGCTCTCAACATATATCGCGCTGTAAAGATTGTTCTGAGTCCTTCCATTCCATCGTTAATTGATTCTTTCATAGTTCTACATCTACATGACTACTCTGCAATTCACATTTAAGTGCTTGGCAGAGGGTTCATCGAACCACAATCATACTATCTCTCTACCATTCCACTCCCGAACAGCGCGCGGGAAAAACGAACACCTAAACCTTTCTGTTCGAGCTCTGATTTATCTTATTTTATTTTGATGATCATTCCTACCTATGTAGGTTGGGCTCAACAAAATATTTTCGCATTCGGAAGAGAAAGTTGGTGACTGAAACTTCGTAAGTAGACCTAGCCGTGACGGAAAACGTCTTTGCTTTAATGACTTCCATCCCAACTCGAGTATCATATCTACCACACTCTCTCCCCTATTACGTGATAATACAAAACGAGCTGCCCTATTTTGCACGCTTTCAATGTCCTCCGTCAATCCCACTTGGTAAGGATCCCACACGGCGCAGCAGTATTCTAACAGAGGACGAACGAGTGTAGTGTAAGCTGTCTCTTTAGTGGACTTGTTGCATCTTCTAAGTTTCCTGCCAATGAAACGCAACCTTTGGCTCGCCTTCCCCACAATATTATCTATGTGGTCTTTCCAACTGAAGTTGTTCGTAATTTTAACACCCAGGTACTTAGTTGAATTGACAGCCTTGTGCATTGTACTATTTATCGAGTAATCGAATTCCAACGGATTTCTTTTGGAACTCATGTGGATCACCTCACACTTTTCGTTATTTTGCGTCAACTGCCACCTGCCACACTATACAGCAATCTTTTCTAAATCTCTTTGCAACTGATACTCGTCTTCGGATGACCTTACTAGACGGTAAATTACAGCATCATTATCACAAGTTATGCTGCGTACGATTCTGTTGAGATTCCCCTATGGCGGCGTGTCTGGTCTTATCGATCTTCGAGTCATTGCTTCCTGTTAGTCTTGTGTAAGGGAATAAGATCTTTGGAGGGATGGCAGGTTGGTTGCCTAGCGGTGACGAGTCGGTCGGTCGGTTTTTAAAATCGGGAATTAGAGACTGTCGTACGATGAGACCGCGGCGTGGCGTGGCGTTGGAGAGTTGGCTGTTGTTCCGGGAAGCCGCCTGGTCTATCCGGGGGGTGCGAGACGAGTGGGACGAGTTGATGGGACAAGGGCTGTAAGCTCTTGCTGTGAACACCCGGGGGCCACGGCTGTGGTTCCGAGTCACTACTTGGTGGGAGCGGCAACGGATGTCTTTAAATTTTCCTTCTGGAGGCGGGAATGATGGACTAGTCACTCGCCTAACCTGAGGAGTGGTATTTCGCCGCCGTGGGTGCAGAGAAGACGAGGGCTCCGGTGGCAGAGCGCGTGGCTGCGTGACTGTGCCCAGTTGGGTACGCTGGCGACGTGTACACGGTCTGGTGTGAGGAAGCTTTGCATCGGAGTGCACCTGCTGTTTCTCTGATAAACTGCAAGTTAAGCTGGTTAAAGGTTTAGATGTTAATTGAAGCATTTTTGTTTGTGCAACCAGCGTCTTTTCTGCCTTGTGACCTCCTGCGTTCGTGTTTCCTGTCCCTGTCGCCGGTGTATTTATAGACACTGATCTTTTACGCTTCTTATTAGTACTGCCCGGTAGGAAGTGTATTTTTAGGCACTGATTATTGTTTTAGATTACATTTTTTCTGCCTTGTGGCCTCCTGCGTTCGGATTTCGTGTCCTTGTCGCCGGTGTAATTATAGACAGTGATCTTTTGGCTTCTTATTAGTACTGCCTATGAGCAAGTGTACTTTTGGGCAGGGATTATGGTTCCTGATTTGATTCCTCCTCCTCCCCTGGCCTCGCGTAGGGTCGATGTGATTGCTGAATGTGAGGCGTTGTGGGTCTGTTAGTCCTCTTCTAGCCTGAGCATCCTTCGGGAGACAATTATGGCCGCCCTTACACCCGGTCGGTTAATTATTTCTATCCCAGAACATTTTGGTGGGAGGACATGGTATTAAAGTTCTTGGTTATTGTAAAATGTTAAATGGTTATATTTTACTCTGTTTTTTGGCCACTGTTTGAAAAGGTTAAGCCGGCCGCGGTGGTCTAGCGGTTCTGGCGCTGCAGTCTGGAACTGCGGGACTGCTACGGTCGCAGGTTCGAATCCTGCCTCGGGTATGGGTGTTGTGTGATGTCCTTAGGTTAGTTAGGTTTAAGTAGTTCTAAGTTCTAGGGGACTGATGACCATAGATGTTAAGTCCCATAGTGCTCAGAGCCATTTGAACCATTTTTGAAAAGGTTAAGTTTGCCTTTCCTTGGTGGGTTTTTAAACTTTCGCTGCTTTAAAATTGTTAGTTATTCTAAAATGTGAATAACTGTATCTTTACTTTGATTGTTTTAATCCACTTGGCATCCTTCGAAAATGCAAGTTCTGCCTCCCTGTTTGCGAGCCCTCGTAATTTAATATCTTGTTGTGCCAAAGTTTAAAAGAAGTTGCCTCCCTACATGTTCGGTAGCGAAATTGTATGCAAATTGGTGGTTTTTTGTTTCATTACTTGGAAGGTTTTAATTTTGTTATTAAATGCTTTATCAAAGTCTGTTTTAAATAAAATGGCTTGGCTTTTAACGGTAAAGAAAAGTTTTTAATTTCATTACTTGGAAAATTTTGATTTGTTATCAGATGTTTTATGAAAGTCGGTTTTAAGTAAAATGGCTTGGCCGTTAACTGTAAAGTAAATTTTTTTGAAAAGGCACGCATGCCTACTAGCTTTTTCGGATCTGTTCCTCATCAAGTGATAGAGAAACGACTTTTAATGGTTGAAGTAATCAAAAAAGAAATTGTAAATTCCAACTCGACAGTAACCAACTAATTTTGGCCCCGTTTCCCAACTGGGGGTTTTGCTTGATTAATCGTAACACCCGTCTCAGCGGCCTCTGAGCTTCTTGGACTTTATGTATTTTGAGTTTACAACACTTGTGAGCGCGTTTTCTCGTAATCTGGACATAAAACTTGTCTGATACTTAACAAGGTGTTTAAAAGGCGCTTCTTGAACAGAGAGCAACAAACTGTGCTCGCCGTCGACGATTCAGTTTGGTGCTGAAGCAGATTAGTTTGGAAACGAATTTTTGTACATGAATTAGCAGTTCTATTGCTTTCGGTCTCTGACTGCTCATTGTGGTTCCGTGAAAATTTTACAGACTGTCAGGAATGATGAAGAGGGTAAATATACCAATCTGAGGTAAGGGATCTTTTTTGAACAAGTATAAGCGAAAATATAGTCTAATTCCGCCTTAGCCTCATGGAGTTCTCAAACTAAAGGCCCCACCTTGCTAACGCTGACCACGATGTAGAGAATTCTTGATAAATACTCCCAATTGCACTCAGACAATTTTCCCTGTTGATGGACTCGTAAGGGCGCCCCTAACTTGACATCACAGAGATCTAAATCTTTGAGTAATAATGGTTACCATTTACGTGCACAAGCTTCACAGGCGTGTCATCATCGCACAAAGTCCTTGCGTACCTGTTGTAATATCCCAAATATCCCAAATATCGTCTGAACAGTTTTGCAGACAGCGAGAATATTCTTGGGACGCGATCCAGTTAAGTCTCAACAGGCGTCTCCTACAGCCGACGTTTCACACGGCTCCACAAGAAGTCATGAGGGGTGAGATCAGGTGAACGTGCTGGCCACGAAACACGACCTCCTCCGACTATATAATTTTCAGGGAATGTCTGGTCCAGGCCTTCAGGACCCCTCAGTCCAAAGTCAGGAGAGATTCCATCATGTTGGAGGCACATCCATTGTCACATAACAAGTGGGGTAGGTTTCAGGAACCTGGTTAATATATCTCTGAGAAATTTTGTGTACACTGATGCATTTAAGTGGAGAGAAGGGACAAACGGACATCATACGTAATCATTGACTATGGCTGTCGACACATTGACAATCTGTGCTCATTCATCTTTACATCTGGAGTGGAGATTCTCATTTGCCAAAGCATGAGTGTTGCGACAATTAGCATTCATGTTTAGCGATAGAAGTTTCATTTGTTCAAATGCGTGTTAAATCCTATGGGACTTAACTGCTAAGGTCATCAGTCCCTAAGCTTACACACACTACTTAACCTAAATCATCCTAACGACAAACACACACACCCATGCCCGAGGGAGGACTCGAACCTCCGCCAGGGCCAGCCGCACTGTCTATGATTGCAGCGCCTGAGACCTGTCGGCTAATCCCGCGCTGCGCTTCATTTGTGAAAAGTAAATACGCAGCAAAGTGAGGATGGGCTATAAGGCGCTGCAAAAACTGTTGGTACAATATGACACGAGGTCTGAAGTCAGCAGGCGTTACATCACGCACTTTCTGTGGATGGTAGGGGCAGAGTTGCATTTCCCGTAATATTTGGCACACAGTTCTCTACGAGATATTTATTTCACGTACAATCGATCGAATGACGATTGCAGGTGCCTCATCTACTTGAGCAAGAACTGTATCATCAGTGTCGGGAGTCTGCGTAGTTGTTCGTCCTCCTCGGTCGCTGTACTACAATATCAGTACTAATACTAATACAATCTTTGGAACAGACTTGGAAACATGGCCTGATGCAGATGTCTTCTATGCGGATATTTCTTCCTCTACAACTTGTCCAGTTGTTTACTGCTTCCATCTGCTTGCACATACCCAATTTCCGTCGCAGTGCACAACTCCGTTTGGATATCACTGGTCGATGTCAGTACTTCAACTTGTAAACACGTTGATAATTACACTACTGGCCCTTAAAATTGCTACACCAAGAAGAAATGCATATGATAAACGGGTATCCATTGGACAAATATATTATTCTAGAACTGACATGGGATTACATTTTCACGCAATTTGGGTGCATAGATCCTGAGAAATCAGTACCCGAAACAACCACCTCTGGCCGTAATAAAGGCCTTGATACGCCTGAGCATTGAGTCAATCAGAGCTTGGATGGCGTGTACAGTTACAGCTGCCCATGCAGCTTCAACATGATATCACAGTTCATCAAGAGTAGTGACTGGCGTATTGTGACGAGCCAGTTGCTCGGCCACCATTGACCAGACGTTTTCAGTTGGTGAGAGATTTGGAGAAAGTGCTGGCCAGGGCAGGAGTCGAACATTTCTGTATCCAGAAAGGTCCGTACAGGGCTTGCAACATGCGGTCGTGCATTATCCTGCTGAAATGTAGGGTTTCGCAGGGATCGAATGAAAGGTAGAGCCACGGGTCGTAACACATCTGAAATTTAACGTCCACTGTTCAAAGTACCGTCAATGCGAACAAGAGGTGACCGAGACGTGTAACTAATGACACCCCATACCATCACGCGGGGCGATACGCCAGTATGGCGATGACGAATACACGCTTCCAATGTGCGTTCACCGCTATGTCGCCAAACACGGATGCGACCATCATGATGCTGTAAACAGGACCTGGAGTCATCCGAAAAATGACGTTTTGCCATTCGCGCACCCAGGTTCGTCGTTGAGTACACCATCGCGGGCGCTTCTGTCTGTGATGCACCATCAAGGGTAACCGCAGCCATGGTCTCCGAGCTGATAGTCCATGCTGCTCCAAACGTCGTCGAACTGTTCGTGTAGATGGTTGTTGTCTTGCAAACGTCCCCATCTGTTGACTCAGGGATCGATACGTGGCTGCACGATCCGTTACAGCCATGCGGGTAAGATGCCTGTCATCTCGACTGCTTGTGATACGAGGCCGTTGGGATCCAGCACGACGTTCCGTATTACCCTCCTGAACCCACCGATTCCATATTCTGCTAACAGTCATTGGGATCTCGACGATCGCGAGCAGAAATGTCGCGATACGATAAACTGCAATCGCGATAGGCTACAATCCGACCTTTATGAAAGTCGGAAACGTGATGGTACGCATTTCTCCTCCTTACACGAGGCATCACAACAACGTTTCACCAGGCAACGCCAGTCAACTGCTGTTTGTGTATGAGAAATCGGTTGGAAACTTTCCTCATATCAGCACGTTTTAGTTGTCGCCACCGGCACCAACATTGTGTGAATGCTCTGAAAAGCTAATCATTTGCATATCACAGTATCTTCTTCCTGTCGGTTAAACTTCGCGTCTGCAGCACGTCATCTTCGTGGTGTAGCAATTTTAATGGCCAGTAGTGTATTATTTTGGATCCAACGATTTACAGCTGTATAAAACTGGTTTTTTGTGCCACACGTGATTCGCATTTATTTTTACGAGGCATCTTGAGTGGAAAGTCTTGTTTATGTAGCTCTGCATCTGTTCTTTTTCCAACTTTCGAGTTATCATTCTTCTGCTTAGTGAACAGGAGCAGGAGAATAACAGCAGTTAAGACTTTTAAGAGAGAAAAAGAACACATGCAGAGCAAAATATACAAAATTTGCCGCTCATGTTGCTCTGAAAAAAAAAAAAAATGCAAATCGCGTATAGCATAAAAGCTTGTGTTATTCAGCTGTAATTATACAGATAAAAAAATCAATGAACTCCACAACATAGATGCAACTGAAGACGACAAGACAAAATGAATTAAAGATAATATTTCATCAGAAATTCAAGACTGTCAGTGAAGCTGTAATCTCTGTTTTAATAGCTTCAATAGAAATAAAATTTCTCATCGAATATTCAGTCGGAGTAGTCTGTAATTAATACTGTTAATCAACCTAGAAAGCGTCGCAATTTCTTTTACACTGACAAACCAAACCTACGCTTTGGTTAAATTGTCATAATATGTTTTGGACCAGAGATACATGTTGCCTCTAAAATAGCTCTGCATTAGTTTAACTTCTCCTCAAAACTTTCGAGCTAATATCATTCTTCTATTGATCACAGAAAATAAAACTTGTCCATTTTCATGCATGGGATTGAAATGACCTTTGTATGTGAATTGATCAAATTTTAGTATAACATTTCAACACTGCTGTTCACTATACTTCGTACATGTACTTTCTCACTCAGTAATTCCCAGTGAATTGTTGTCTTTTTAAATGGCCAAAGAAAGACATCGCTGAATAAATGTCTGTACAATACAAGGCTCAAAGAGAGTTTGAATCCAGTTTTACAGACACGTATCATGTTCAAGAATAATTAATTTTTCATAATGTCATATCACAATGGCCGAAGGAGTTTTGGTGTTAGTTTGACTTCTTCTTGCGGTTGATGGTTCTCGACTAGCTATGATTTGCATCCTGAGACGTGCGATGCTGAAGAAGCGCGAAGTTCAGCGGCCCGTCCTTCTCGGACTCCACTAGTATACATGAAACAAACAAACAGATGAAACAACAGTAACAGCACTACTATGATCATAAACCAATTTAAATTTTAGGTGATACGTTTTAGGCTTTTTATCACTACTGTACACTCACCGCAGTTTCAATTCTGTTAGAATTAACTAAATGTATATCTTTTAACGATGTTTCCTGGCCTATACACTTTGATATTCTGAAGGTAGCACAGATAAACCACAGGGATCGAAAGGGTATTCATAACTTTAAGAGAAATCGCACTGCAGCTATAAGAAACGAACTACTGTATATTAAATGGGAGCAATAATTGAGGAGCGTGTGAGACAGTGTAGTAGCCTAGGCCTGAAGTTATTCATTCTTTAGAGTAGGCAGTGAAGTATACCATTGAGATATTTAGAAAGGATTTCAAGTTCAGGGGAAGAAGTTCAAAAGTTAATGACACTGGAACTTGCCAGGAACTGTAAAGGACTTGGAAGGTCCGCTGCACGAATCGGTTAGTGCCTTGGAAAGATGTTGCAGGATGGACATCAACGAAAGTAATACAAAGATATTGGTATGCCACTGAATTAATTTGGGTGATGATGAGGGAATGGGACACTGAATGTAGTAGATAAATTTTGTTATTTGAGCAGCAAAATAACTGATGATGTCTGCAGTAGTCATGATACAATGTAAAGACTGGCAATACAGAGGACAGTATTTATGAAACAAAGGTATTTGTTAAATTGAATGGGAATTAAAACTCTAGGAAGTCCTTCCCGAAGGTACTAACCTGGATTGTAGTCTTCTGTGGAAGTGCAACACGACCGAAATGAGTTACTGCAAGAAGAGGACAGAAACTTTTTAAATGCGGTGCTAAAGAAAAATAATGGTTGACTTGTCCAAATAACTAATGAGGGGGTACTGAATCGATTGGAGAAGAAACGATGCAAAATCTCACTAAAAGGAAGAATCGTTTGATAGGGCATATCCTGAGGTATTTTGGAATTGCCAGTTTGCTAATGGAAGTAAATTCTGGGAGTAATACTTGTAGTGGGACACTAAGATTCGAACACACCTAGCAGGTCCAGGTTGTATATTGCAAATAGTTAGGCAGAGATGGAGAGGCTTACACAAGGTAGGTTCGCGTGGAGAAGCAAACCTGTTTTCGGTTTGAGAACCACTACAGTAACAATAACAGTGATATCCTCGTCATTTGGGATGAATGAATCTGCAAGAGGTAGACCGTTGCAGTACCCTCTGAGTTTCGTCCCGCTTATATTGGTGCCGCTCAGAGCCATAGGATATCTAATTCATCACCTACTTACCGACTAAGTAAGTATGAGTATTCTACTGGATGGATGCCAGTCTTGCTACGTCAAACATCGTAATATAAATCTCCTGTTAAAAAAGAGTAGAAGGATAATTAGCTGGCCGCAGATAGGGAAGAAGTTGGCGCACTATTTGTATAATGGCAGGGAATCGGTACTTTTGAGTACTAAGTTTTACTTACCAGACTTGGCAGTCAGAATTTTCTCCAAAGGTAGTCAACTGCGCGGCTCATACCTTTGATTCCGTCAAAGATGCTTCAGTTATGGAACCTCAAAGGTGCTATGCAGACACATAGTATAACGCTTTTCTCATGGCTCGAAATTATGCGATATAAGCTCTTCATTGTACGTCAATCGCGTATCATCATTTAGCACCACTGTACATATACACTCCTGGAAATTGAAATAAGAACACCGTGAATTCATTGTCCCAGGAAGGGGAAACTTTATTGACACATTCCTGGGGTCAGATACATCACATGATCACACTGACAGAACCACAGGCACATAGACACAGGCAACAGAGCATGCACAATGTCGGCACTAGTACAGTGTATATCCACCTTTCGCAGCAATGCAGGCTGCTATTCTCCCATGGAGACGATCGTTGAGATGCTGGATGTAGTCCTGTGGAACGGCTTGCCATGCCATTTCCACCTGGCGCCTCAGTTGGACCAGCGTTCGTGCTGGACGTGCAGACCGCGTGAGACGACACTTCATCCAGCCCAAACATGCTCAATGGGGGACAGATCCGGAGATCTTGCTGGCCAGGGTAGTTGACTTACACCTTCTAGAGCACGTTGGGTGGCACGGGATACATGCGGACGTGCACTGTCCTGTTGGAACAGCAAGTTCCCTTACCGGTCTAGGAATGGTAGAACGATGGGTTCGAAGACGGTTTGGATGTACCGTGCACTATTCAGTGTCCCCTCGACGATCACCAGTGGTGTACGGCCAGTGTAGGAGATCGCTCCCCACACCATGATGCCGGGTGTTGGCCCTGTGTGCCTCGGTCGTATGCAGTCCTGATTGTGGCGCTCACCTGCACGGCGCCAAACACGCATACGACCATCATTGGCACCAAGGCAGAAGCGACTCTCATCGCTGAAGACGACACGTCTCCATTCGTCCCTCCATTCACGCCTGTCGCGACACCACTGGAGGCGGGCTGCACGATGTTGGGGCGTGAGCGGAAGACGGCCTAACGGTGTGCGGGACCGTAGCCCACTTTCATGGAGACGGTTGCGAATGGTCCTCGCCGATACCCCAGGAGCAACAGTGTCCCTAATTTGCTGGGAAGTGGCGGTGCGGTCCCCTACGGCACTGCGTAGGATCCTACGGTCTTGGCGTGCATCCGTGCGTCGCTGCGGTCCGGTCCCAGGTCGACGGGCACGTGCACCTTCCGCCGACCACTGGCGACAACATCGATGTACTGTGGAGACCTCACGCCCCACGTGTTGAGCAATTCGGCGGTACGTCCACGCGGCCTCCCGCATGCCCACTATACGCCCTCGCTCAAAGTCCGTCAACTGCACATACGGTTCACGTCCACGCTGTCGCGGCATGCTACCAGTGTTAAAGACTGCGATGGAGCTCCGTATGCCACGGCAAACTGGCTGACACTGACGGCGGCGGTGCACAAATGCTGCGCAGCTAGTGCCATTCGACGGCCAACACCGCGATTCCTGGTGTGTCCGCTGTGCCGTGCGTGTGATCATTGCTTGTACAGCCCTCTCGCAGTGTCCGGAGCAAGTATGGTGGGTCTGACACACCGGTGTCAATGTGTTCTTTTTTCCATTTCCAGGAGTGTATTTATTTTGATGATACCCACTTACACTTAAGTCAGAAATCAATTAACTTGAAGATAGCTGTAGTGTGGCTGTAATGTGTCAATGGTAACCTGTGTGCCTTAACAAAATGGGCACAGAATACAGGATTAAAGATCTATGCGTCTAAAACTCAAGAGGTCCTCGCCCGTCATTCAGGGTCCTTTAGCCCGGAATTCACGATCCCCTTACCATCTTAAATGCGTCGAACAACAATTTCTCTTCATCAGCGAAAAGTTTAGGAGTAATATGAAAAACTATACTCTGCTGATGACAATGTTTACTTGAAAGCATCATCGTCAGCGTCTCTGCTTACGCTACGGATAAATTATTAGCTCCTGCCTTTGAAGCTGTGAGAAACCTTTTACAGTCGCGAGTATCTCAGACTATTAGTTGTTAACTGCTGAAGTGTGTGCACCAAACTAAATTAGAGCTTATCTCTCTCCTACATAGCAGTCGTTCCCATAAACTGCGATTCGGATGAAACCCGAAGTACGCAATAGAGAAACATTCGACAACTCGTAGAACGTATACGGTATCGGTGGCGAGGACAGACACTATCTCGAAGTAACACTGCAAACACTGAATGAGATCATTTAACGCCACGTGTGGGAAAGAGCGCCTGTGCACTCGCCCTAGGCCATCAAATAAAGGAAGATTGAAATTAATGGGAATCAGTAACTAAGGAATCTGATTATAGATTCAAGCCAGCAGACCAGTGCACTCATTTTTTGATCTTACGAGAAAAACGGATGCATTATCACAATTGCTTCTGAAGTTCTGAGTAACCGAAATCTGGAAACAGTTTTCGGCTGCGGGCGTTTGAAGAGAAGTTGTTACTTTACTCAAAATGGTGGAATCCGATAAAAACTTTTCTAATTTTAAACGGTTCTTCCTTCTTCGCATGGTGGCATAATAATATAGCAAAGAACGCCTTTCCGACGGTTCCAACCGTCAGAGAGGGACTGATACGGAAATGTGAAAGTTCTGTCGACAGAAGACGTGATTCGTTCACAATGTCACAGTACGCACCCGTTTGCCCATGCCCTTACACGTAACCTAGCAACAACCACTTGTTTGGGGTCGGCTCACTAGGGGCTTGCGCCCGCAGTGTCAAAAAAAGTCGAGCTGCAGATACCTCACCCCTAATACAGTTGCAGCATCGATAAAGATCGGCAGACACAGCGTTGTCTCCGTCGTGGAAGCGTTTCGCGATAGGCACTTGCATTTAGTAACAGTTTAGCCCTTCAGCACTTTGCACAGTACACGCCGCAAATGTTGCTTGCTTACGGACTCCGCCTCATTAGCACGACGGCAGCGATGGTCTCGCAAAATGCGGTCTCAGGCTCATGGCGCCAGCTGTGCGGTAAGATTTCACCGTGGTCTAACCCTCTTTTCATCTTGGTCGGCGACATGTCTTGCAACACACTCTGTTCGGCTTAGCCGAATTACCTGATACATTACCTATAAGAACAGTGCTGGTGTTTGTAAAGTGAAAGTAAGTTTGTAATGGATTACCTACCTTCTATGCACTTTTCTCAAGTTTTATATTCATGTACGCTTATCGTTAGTTGAGGATGTCCGCGGCTGAATGGTTTGCATCTATAATCTCGGAACCTGCTTTCTGAGTTGTGATCTTCCCCTCTCTGTCCATACTTATCAAGATACCGTCCGGCCTACTGAGCTATTAGTATGGCACGTATGCGGGATCCGAGAGGTCGCGGGATGCAATCGCGGTCGGACCACGGAAATGACTGACTTCAGTCAAACATTCACCTTTGCACTGTTTGGGGATTCGACACGAACGACAGGCAGTTCTGATTCCGCGTTAAACCGTATGCCCCTAAAGGCAAAAAGGCGATTAAGAAAAGAAGAAGAGTATTTAGGGTTTTGTCAAATTAATAGACGCTATCACCTTACATGAAGAATTAACTTAGAACGTAGCAAACATAGAACAACTGTGATTAAAGCTGATAGAGATTATAAAGCTGAATGTAAGTACGTCACAGGTATTGTAATAAGAAAAGAAATAAAATAGTTCTGATTTAATGTTACCATTCAGAGAACAGTTCAAAAACAGGGACTACGACTATGCTACAACCTATTATTGGGCAATTGATAGCGGCAAATTAATGCTGACTTGTGCATCAGTAAGACGTTTCATGCATTAACCCTGCAATAATTACTAAATTAGGATTTCCCACAGATCTATTAGAAAGTCCTTGGAAGTTCTAAATATAATAATTCAATTCCGTCTAATTATCACTGAATAAAACAAATTTTTGGTGCCACGAAAGTTTCACCTTCATTATTTGAAAGGCATCATCAGAGCCAAATTTCATAGATGCAGCCTCACAAGTGATCTTGTACCAATTTTAGAGCTGTTCTTCTGTTTACTGTCAATCAAAATTTCATGTGCAAAGCACTGGTAAATGAACATTCATCTACTTCAACGTAAGTTTTATGTGAAACAGTGATGGTTGCTTTCTAATAATAGAGGCAGAGTAGTAGAACAAAGCCTATTCTAGCGCATGTTTAATATAAAATTTATATGCTAATTAATTAAATTGATCAATTAAACCACTTGTCACCTACCCCTTCACCCTCAGTTATGCTACATGGTTTATGACCCCCGGTGTTGATTTATGACCTCTTGGAGGTTGATTTATGACCCTTTGGGGATAAACCATTATTCTGAGAAAGAGCCCACCACTCCCCATGCCCCTCCTTCTCACTCACCCCTCTGGGAAAAGGGACTCTTTTTTGGTCACCCCTCCACAGTTCAGATCTGAGGCACTTTTCCCTCTCCTAGGAAATCCTACAGCCTTCCCTTCCCCTCCATTACTTCCCCTCTCCCTTTCCTATCTGAAAATTGGTGGGAAAACTCAGTCTCCACCAAGTTGCTGGAGAGAAATGACCTCATGACATGAAATTCAAATAAATGTCAATTGACATAATAATATATTGTTCAATTAAATTTATATATTCGTTATGAAATCAGATTGCAGGAGTCAGAACTCCTCTTCTATCTGGGTAAAAGTCATGTTGCACCCCATGCCCTCACATTGCATGACGCAATAACTAAAAGCACCAAGGAACTGAATGAAGTGCAATACATAAGCCACTGTTCTATCCCAACCACATATATGTCATCTGGCCACACAGCAGACACGGTGTCATGTGCATCTGCCAGCTGGGCGTCGTTACATGCTGAGTGGAGCACTGAGCATGTGCATCTGCATTCTGTGGAGGTCTAAAACCGCCTAATTTCTTAATGACCGGTTATGATACTAAATACTACATGAATACCACGAAACTAGTCCTCACAACTCCTAAATACTAATTACGTGTGAAAGATCATCTACATACCGCCTGAAAATCTTGAAACTGGTCTTTTTTCCCGACTGAGTGCATACAAAGATCATAACAGGTCCTACATGCCATGGAAGTGCTGACAGCTCCATTAACTATGGAAGCCTGCAGACTAATGGCACCCCCCCTCCTCCCCCCCCCCCCCCCTCACACACACACACAAGACTGCAAGTGCCACACAGTGGCTGGCAGGACCGCCCTAAGACCATGTATGCTCGAGATGCCTTTCCTCCATTCCATGCAGAGAAACCCTTGTCAGTGGCAGAACAGCCCACTGCCGGGAAACTGTTGTGAGAGGCTGCAGAGCCCACTGTCACCAGGAGCTGCAGCCCCATTGATAATGGTCTGAGTGCACACACGTACCTACCCACCTGCGGGACCTCCATGTGGTCTCATCGCCCCGAGCGAACTATCAGGTGGTAGGATTCCTATGATCAGGAAATTACAGACTCTCCTCCTCTGCCTGTCCCTCTCAATTGGCTACTTTCGGTTCAAGTGAACATCTGCATGAAAGAGCGTGTCCAAAGACACAGATGGTTTCCATCCCTCCAGAAAGGATACTGTGATACATAAACCTATCCCCAGCCTCAGTTGTCCTCATTCTGATGTTTTCAGTGCCTACATCAGGTTGTATATGTGCTTATCGTTGCTCCAGTCTTCGTTTGTTTGCTTGTGTGCTATTTTTTATACTCTAACGTGAAACATCCCAGCAGAAACAGCAGGAGTGCCAGCGACAAACGACCTAGGCCGGGAGAATTATCAGGCATGTACATATTCCAAACGATAACTGTAACTTTATTCCCCTCACAATTGATTCACTAAAAATTTCGTAGTGTTGAGTATATTTCTTCTTCTTATTCGATTCAAAATATGTCCATGACGTATTGGATGAGCTAGAGGCTCAGATGCAGCAGCAGTAACAGCAGTATCATCAGCATTGTAAGTACATAGAAAGTAGATCTTTCCATTTTTGTAGTACTGTAATGTGTTGTTGAGACATTCTGTAAAGAAAAATTTTTGTAACATTTCATCTTAGTGCTGTGTGTGCACGTAATGTGTTGTTGGCTGTTGCTTGTTTTGTAAGTGATTTCTAGGAAGAGGAGCAGGGAGGGACAGCGACTGTGATACTTTCCTTGTCACAGTTATTGTGTAAGTCCACATCCTAAATATTTTTTTCGTAATTTTGTGTGTGTATACCTTTTCTTTAAATAAATCAATATGTTGCTGTTCTAGGTGATTCTGTCAGCCTCGATCGATGGACCAACAGTGGTTCAGTTGCTGTATCTGCGTCAGCATGAGACGATACGAGAGGTGATTCTCACTGTCACGGAGTCATAACAATACAGGTAATTTTTATACATAGTCACGTTGCTTGCATTTAATAACTTTTCTATTTTTACTTGCAGCAGCAGCAAGCAGTTTCTAGAACGTTGTACTTAATTTTTTTCATTGTTCTTTTTCTTCTAGCAGTTGTCTCCCAGCAGTACACCATGGCATGGGTATAGGGGGCCACCACAAAGACCCAGTCCTGTGCTGCACACAGAACCACATAAGGCAGCACTCGTGACGGCACAGGAAGCTGCAGCAGCTACAGCAGCAGCCACAGACACCTCTGCTCCCGTCACTCTCCGCACTAGCTCAGCTCTGGCGTCCACTAACCACTATCGCCCTGGCAATTGTCTCAGAGTTGTGGAAACAACCATCTCTACAGCTGCAGCCACAGCCGTGCTGCTCAAACTGCGCCAGTGCACCATCTCACCCCCTAAGTACTCGCCTGAACTGCAGGGTATGTTCACCTCCCTGCTCCGTCATGCAGGCGTCATCATCCTTCCAGCGAGCAGGGACAGCATCATCGTCAACTAGCTGTAGTTCCAGTAAAATTAGTAATCGTGTGGCTAGCAGCAGTTCGCTCCCCAATTCTTTTACTTTATGACCTTGGATTAGTAACACCAAACTGCAATGTGAACATTAGATAACTGTGGGTGCCGTTGAGGAGCGAATCTCATTCACTAGGATCGAGAACGTAGCAAGAGGGTACCATGATCCTGTAGGCTTTCTGAATGCATGCATTCCTGTTCTGGAAATGGAGCACCTCGCTAATGGTGTTCAGTATCCTGCTATCAAATACAGCACTTTGCTGTGCATGAAACTGTCACACCCAAAAAACCGGTTACAATCACTATATTTTGGGGAAAATGGCATAATATTATGGAGCACATCAATCGCCAAGTGGTTTTGTGAGTCCATCTTGTGTGCTATTTTGGACTAGTTTCTGAAGATGGAAGTTAAAGGGTTAGCTAAAGCATTCAGCCGAATGCTATGCCTTGACATATATATGCATCTCTATGATCCAGTAAATGGATGATACAGCTGTATCAAACTTCCTAAGGATACAGAAGATAAGAAGGCATGTGACAATGTCAATAATAAAACAGACCAGATTCTTTCAAATGGTCAATCCCGGTTTGCCAGACAAATACCAAACAGAATCAGGAACGCTCATGTCGATACAGCATAGGTGTTGATATTCATAGATGCTATATTTTTGACAGTTTCGAGTTCCCCATAAAACTTCTGAATATAATTAAATTTGTGGCTCTGAATACCAGAAAATCAGTTCATGTTAATTTTTTCTGGACAAATGCAAGTCAGATGAGCAGAAAAAGCAGGATAAACATACAGTCATTGGGCCCCTACATTTCTAAAAATTTGAGAGTGAGTGTAACATATATTTCAACAAGCTGATATTCTCAGATGAGGAAAATGGGAAGAAAGACAATTATCATTACTGCTGGATCAGGCTCATGATGAGACTCATTTTCTCCCAAATTAGAAAACATGTACATAAGCACCATATTTGCTGTATACCTTCCCCTCAGATATGTTATTAGCAAGACAGTAAACTGTTCTTCGCAGGACCCAGTACATGTTATTACGCCTACTGTGGAAAAGAAAATCATAAACTTTAACAATGTTCACCATCAGGAGCGATGCCTATTTAAGGTGTATGCCGACTTCGAATGCCTCCTGGCTCCAGCGACCCACTGTGAAAGTAACCATACGACCTCAACGACTACCTTCACAGAAAAGCATGTACCATATGCGGCACACTATAAAGTAGCATTATCCTATGATTTGAATCTTAACCTATACAAATCTTACGTCGGGCTTGCTGCTGCTGTTGGGCTGCACAATGAGCTTGAAAACCTTTCGTAGGAGGCTGATAAGCTTTACAGCAACAACATTCCCATGACCATACCGAAGAAGAATGAAGACTGGCGATGAAAATGGGTGACTGCCTATTTTTAGGTTTCTGTTAGATAGAAAAGCGGAAACTTTGTCTCAGGTCTACTGTCATTTTACAGGAAATTCCGTGGCATCTCCCACAACACAGGCAAATTGAAATATCGATTACCGCAACACAAACCCGTTTTGTTTCATAATTGAAGTACGTAAGACGCGCACTTTCTTGTTGAGCACCTGGCTGATTTCCAGCAACCTTATAGTCGATGGCATAACGTATGCAAAGTACGAGGATACTGTCAGTGTCTGGTGGGAATTCACTCTCCACTAGGAGAGAACGCACAGCTTCACATGGATACTGACATGCTCTTGCTAGCAGATGTTTTCGAGAAGTTCCAGAGACTATGCATGACCACATATTCTCAGGATCCCACCTTTTATCATAAAGCACTTGGGTTGTCTTGGTACACTATGTTCAAGAAAATGAAGAGCAGCATTGAACTATTTGATGTCGACAAGCTTCTTTTCTTTGAGCGAGGGAAGCACGCGGTACTTCGCCAATGCATCCATAGGCACATCAATACAAATAATGCGTGTATGGGTGAAAAGAAGAATGCAAGGGGTTGGATGGAAAAATCGAGGGTATGGTGGCTCATTTTGATTTTGGGGTGTGGTGGAGGCAAAACTCACATAACCTATTAGTTTGCATGAGGCAAACGCCGATTTTCCAGTTTGTCCATAGCAACTAGTTCAGCTAGGAGGCTCTGCCCTAAAATTAATGACAGTACTGGGAATAAGTGGAGATTCATTGTTCACTAATGTAACCTCCAGCAGTATCCCAGATTGGGGATGACACTGGTTAGAGCCATCCAGGCAATTTCCGTCAAGCAATCCTCCAAGTTCAAGCAGTATAATTTTTATATGACACTGAGGGCTCTAGCCAGCCAGCGTGGCCGAGCGGTTCTAGGCGTTTCAGTCTGGAACCGCGCTGCCGCTACGGTCGCAGGTTCGAATCCTGTCTTGGGCATGAATGTGTGTGATGCCCTTAGGTTAATTAGGTTTAAGTAGTTGTAAGTCCTAGGGGACTGATGACCTCAGATGTGAAGTCCCATAGTGCTCAGAGCCATTTGAACCATTTCAACTGATGGCTCCCATGGTGTGTGGCTTTGAGAAACTTTTTTTATTTGATGAACAGTTCATTATCAGCAAAACAATGGAGGACTTGATGGAACATTGTAAAATTTTGGTTAGAACCGAATGTGATGGGCATCAGAACAAGTTTTAAATGGGTCACAATACTGAATTAGATGTTTGTTACTGTGGAGATGGCGCAGATTGCCGTAGAATTTGTGAAACTTATGTATGTGGTGTGTGCATACTAGACCTCCCCAAATTCCTCATGTACACTCTCATTATGACATTACAAACCTCATTTCACTGACCCAAAGTTACTTCGTCTATAAAGTGAGCATTTGCTATCTATAAGAAGTAATGAGGTTCCACAGTGAAGAATTCGATATGTCTATATACATGGTCGACAATTCTTATGGTATTGTTCCACAGCAAAAGAAGTTTATCGGCCTAATGGGAGGTGAGTTGTATAAGTCACTGATGGTGGAGTTTGTTGGTCTGTAAGAAAAATGTATGCATATTGCACATTGGAAGGTGCCACCCTGAGGCACCCTAAGGGTGCATCATCTGGCACCAAGAGGCTTCTCAATCGAAGACTACTTGCAGTGTTGACAGTATTCATGGTGCTCCAGCACAGATTGTGGTGCAGGAAACTAATATTCGATCGAGACGACATGAGGTGTACAATGTGCTGCAATCTGAAGTTTGCCTGTCACCTTATGACGATAGACAGATCGTGAGACTCAGAGCCTCCCATTCTTACAGGTTACATTTGATAAGGGAGAGGGGGTGGGGGACTCCAATTGAGTGAGATAATAAGAGTGGGGGCAAATGTTGCAAACTAGTATAATCCTCTTATCATAGTGTAACTAATTGTGTGTGTGTGTGTGTGGATTTTGTTTATACACACCATGTATGTGTGTAGAATATGTACTGTGTACACTTGTAACTACATACTTGTAAAAATACTGTGCACCACAAACATCAACAACAATTGTACTCATAAAATATCTGCACAACATATGTACCAACAAAAGACTTGTACACAAGATATGTATACACTCATCTTGTATGTTATGTAGACAGAAAAGTTTTTACATTTCACCTGGCACATGCAACCCAAGTATGATTAGTCTTTTAAGTTAAATATATACAGGGTGAACGTTAATAAAACCGACAGACTACAGTCATGGATTTCTGATTCTACATGGAGGAAAAAATTTCCTATAAACGTGTGTCCAGAAATGAGTGTAAAAACAGTTAGCCATTCCAGATCACAGTGCAGAGCTGCATTGCGTCCACATCACGAGTCCATAGTCACCTCCATGAAATTGCAAGTTATAGGGAAAGGGGCGGTTGTCGTGCAGGAAACACAGAATCGTAGTTTGGTGTGTATCATGTTAATTGACCACTTGGCTGTAGCTTGTACTAGGGTCTGTCTGAATATGCTGTAGAACCTACTTCTCCAACTCTGGCATACGAACAGTCCGCCACGTCCCTGCACATTCATCTGCCTGAAAGGCATTTCAGCCTGTAAATACGTAGTTCACAGTTCATCAAAGTTGTTGATGTATAACAACCATGTAACTACTACTATTGTAAATGTGGAATTTAGTTATAGTGCAGAATCAAAAGTATCTCGGCATTAGATTTTAGCATTGACTTACACATATGAAAATTCTTAATATTTTAACCCATGAATTTGTTTGTTATTGTGTGAAAAAAATTATATCTGCAGTGAATAAGTGAATATTAGGACCTATAGAAACAAATTGTATCCCAAGAGACGAATTTTATTTGCGAGAATTGAATAAATGAAAAAATTTGTTACCATAGGCCTTTGAGGTTATTTACAAAAACCTATTGCAATTGTAAATACATAGAGCATGGGCAAGACACAAATGACATAATTTTTTAACATGAAGGTGGGTTTAACATGGAAGATAACACAAAATGTGGAGTGCTTACAACAGACTATGTCTATTGTGTAGCATGAATAGGCTTCTGGGAGCAGGAAGAATGTGACCATATCCATTTCCAAAGACCTACAGAAAACATGTGTAAAATTATATCACCAGTACTTGAAGAAAACCACAGATGTAGCATCTGGGAAAGACTGTATACTGTCAAGTTGGGAGAATGGTGAAAAAAAAAATCATACACAGATTTTGAGGTAAAAATTCATTTATTTTTCGTCCAAATTAAAAGTAATTTTACATTTTCATAAACAGACACAACACTATTTTCACAAATCTTTCCTCATGAGTCGATAGAGAGCAGGACACCTGCAGAATTCCAGGTCTTGGATAACAGCAAAGTTGAAGAATTGATGTAGCCATGTGATCTTCTCCATCTCTCTGATGTAGATGATGGCAGCCAAGTAGTCGAATAATAGCAGCGACGTCACCATATCATTATAGGTTACATCAGAATCATTCCAGTGAATTCCAGGGTAGAAATACGTTAATCACATTGCACTTCTCTGTGTTTTGTGCACATTTCATATCCTTGAAAGAACTTGACGATGCAGTGTTTGATGAGAATGTGTCTATTATACTGGCATCTAGTGTGTATGCTATGAATGCAACTTCATTAAATATGAACTATCCATGTTCATCGTCATTGGAACCCTGAGCATCTGTAGTGATGTTGACACCTTGAGATGCCATTGTGAAATGCTCTGGATATGGATCAGCACATACTCATTTATACAGCTCGTTGCACAATACCAGTGAGAGGGCAATAGTTAATCATACACTCATGCAGGAATAGTGCATATGCTGCAGGATGTTCTGGAAAATTTGCCAAAGAATCAAATTCAATTCGTGCATATTTACATCCAGATTCAATTATCTTATTCTGTTTTGATCAGTCTCTTACGATTATTGGCTCCAGCTCCTTGAATTTCCATAGGCTGAGTAGACATCCATACTATTTGTTGTGACTTGGCAAGACAGCCAAATCACTATGCGAGGATGGTGAAAGGCACGCGTTAAGCTCACGCAGACTGGCGTGAGGTCTGGAACAGTTAAGGGAATTTACAGTAGCAAATAAAGTACGTAGTTGATGTAATACTTAACTTTAATCCATAATTGGAGAACATCGCTCTTGTTGATACATTAATAACAATCTCAATATAAACTGGTAATGGCGCCTTGCTAGGTCGTAGCAAATGACGTAGCTGAAGGCTATGCTAACTATCGTCTCGGCAAATGAGAGCGTATTTGTCAGCGAACCTTTCCTAGCAAAGTCGGCTGTACAACTGGGGCGAGTGCTAGGAAGTCTCTCTAGGCCTGCCGTGTGGCGAGCTCGGTCTGCAATCACTGACAGTGGCGACACGCGGTTCCGACGTATACTACCGGACCGCGGCCGATTTAAAGGCTACCACCTAGCAAGTGTGGTGTCTGGCGGTGACACCACACTCTTCACAATTTGAAACACAGAACGTCGCATTAATTTCGTATGCTAGGTTGTATACATTTTCATTTCGCTGCAAGCGTAAATTATCGTATAGGTAAAATATGGAGTTGGCATTAGTTAACTTGCAGTTGTCAAACTTGGTGTAATCACTAAACTTGGGCATCTACAATCGAGCAGAAGTTTTAATAGCCCTAGTTTGTCTGCTTGCAGTCGGTAGCACTGGGTACTCTAACACTTTGCGTGAACAGAAAGATAACTGTATAACTACATCTAGATTCAGAACTTTTAAAAGCTTCAAATGCCGCTCATCTGATACAGTGATGTATGTCATGTTTCCTATTATTTTATTGATCGTGATCTCGTTCTTCTCTTGAGCTCCTTAAGTATATAAAGTGTTATTCGTTGCACTCTGTACCTAAATAAGTTCCTGTTTAACATTCGGAACAATTCGCAGCAAGTCTTCGAAGAATTCCATAAGCAGTTTTTTCTGTCTATATATGCAATAAACCTCTTGTACTCTTCCACTGTTATACCCGCTGGCTCGTCTGTGAGTTATCCAGAATTTTCTAAATCGTTCAAATACGACGGAGAAGCATAGATATACCTTTTAAGAGTGGATGCTTTGCTTAAATTGCTTGTACGGTCAATCTCGACCCCATTACGTAACTATAATCTTGTGAATCAGGAATTCTAAAGCATTACGAGTAAGTTCCAATGCCACAGTAGCGTTTCCACCCGTTTTCATAAATGATCCATCAAGATATGTGAAACTCCAGCATGAGACAATTAAAGAGTAGTCCTGCTACTCCATTACAATCCTAATTTCATCGTTCTTGTTAAATGTGATTGATGGGTAAGGCTTATGCTAGATGTATTCCTGGCGTGTAATACTCTTGTCATGTTCTTCCGGGCTAATTATGTCGAACGACGTCGCTGTGCGGCTTCGGAGCCACTGATTTAAAAGATTCGTAGTTTCCATTTCATATCAGCTTCTTGTTCTGCTCTGAAGTGCCATGCAGTGCGTTGTGCACATTTGATTTATACCTTACGCCCATTCTGTCTTCATATACGACAGAACGATGCTAGGAAGGTGCTGTGAGACCAGTCTAGTTGAAGGTCGCCACCGGTGCTTCCGGTTTGCCAGCAAGGTGGGTTCTTTGTTCTCGCTGAGAGGTAGGGGGTAAGGGCACTACAGGTTCAGGATAGTTGAAAGTCGCTGCTGCTACAGATACTCTGTACATTCGAGGCAGCTGGTGGTTCCGTTTCTATATAGTTGTACAATGATTTCCTTCCCACGAAAGTCGATGAAATGCTTATCCTGGTCCACAACACACAGTTCCACATAGTCCAGTGTCTGAACTGTGAGTGGAAGGTAAATAGCTTTGGTAAGGCTCTAAACAACCTTATACTGACAATTGTTCTTCTACAGGCAGAGGATACCACAATACATTTGAAACTCATCTGATGCATGGATGTTGAATGCACCTCATTATATACTCTTCTTCATAAACTTTTGGAGGAACAAGATGCACAGATGCACACGCAGGTGTGTATTAAAGTCTTGATAACGATGAAAATTGTAGAACACACGTCTTCAGTCGGTGAAGTATCGCTGTCACTCTTCTGGTGGCTGCAGGACTCGAAATCAGTCGAAATAGTAGACATTATTTGTATTTTTCTTAGCATACGCTACTCAGTGGGTTCCTGGTCCCCCAGCATCTAAATTCACAATTGCACATTCTCTGGGTTTCCATAAAGTCTTCAGTAATGTATCCTGCATAAACACAACCCAAAACACTGGAATGCTCAATTTTATCCTGACAAACTTGAGGGTATCTACACTCCTGGAAATTGAAATAAGAACACCGTGAATTCATTGTCCCAGGAAGGGGAAACTTTATTGACACATTCCTGGGGTCAGATACATCACATGATCACACTGACAGAACCACAGGCACATAGACACAGGCAACAGAGCATGCACAATGTCGCCACTAGTACAGTGTATATCCACCTTTCGCAGCAATGCAGGCTGCTATTCTCCCATGGAGACGATCGTAGAGATGCTGGATGTAGTCCTGTGGAACGGCTTGCCATGCCATTTCCACCTGGTGCCTCAGTTGGACCAGCGTTCGTGCTGGACGTGCAGACCGCGTGAGACGACGCTTCATCCAGTCCCAAACATGCTCAATGGGGGACAGATCCCGAGATCTTGCTGGCCAGGGTAGTTGACTTACACCTTCTGGAGGACGTTGGGTGGCACGGGATACATGCGGACGTGCATTGTCCTGTTGGAACAGCAAGTTCCCTTGCCGGTCTAGGAATGGTAGAACGATGGGTTCGATGACGGTTTCGATGTACCGTGCACTATTCAGTGTCCCCTCGACGTTCACCAGTGGTGTACGGCCAGTGTAGGAGATCGCTCCCCACACCATGATGCTGGGTGTTGGCCCTGTGTGCCTCGGTCGTATGCAGTCCTGATTGTGGCGCTCACCTGCACGGCGCCAAACACGCATTCGACCATCATTGGCACCAAGGCAGAAGCGACTCTCATCGCTGAAGACGACACGTCTCCATTCGTCCCTCCATTCACGCCTGTCGCGACACCACTGGAGGCGGGCTGCACGATGTTGGGGCGTGAGCGGAAGACGGCCTAACGGTGTGCGGGACCGTAGCCCAGCTTCATGGAGACGGTTGCGAATGGTCCTCGCCGATACCCCAGGAGCAACAGTGTCCCTAATTTGCTGGGAAGTGGCGGTGCGGTCCCCTACGGCACTGCGTAAGATCCTACGGTCTTGGCGTGCATCCGTGCGTCGCTGCGGTCCGGTCCCAGGTCGACGGGCACGTGCACCTTCCGCCGACCACTGGCGACAACATCGATGTACTGTGGAGACCTCACGCCCCACGTGTTGAGCAATTCGACGGTACGTCCACCCGGCCTCCCGCATGCCCACTATACGCCGTCGCTCAAAGTCCGTCAACTGCACATACGGTTCACGTCCACGCTGTCGCGGTATGCTACCAGTGTTAAAGACTGCGATGGAGCTCCGTATGCCACGGCAAACTGGCTGACACTGACGGCGGCGGTGCACAAATGCTGCGCAGCTAGCGCCATTCGACGGCCAACACCGCGGTTCCTGGTGTGTCCGCTGTGCCGTGCGTGTGATCACTGCTTGTACAGCCCTCTCGCAGTGTCCGGAGCAAGTATGGTGGGTCTGACACACCGGTGTCAATGTGTTCTTTTTTCCATTTCCAGGAGTGTACATTTGTAAGTGGTCTATCCGGTGGGATAGCTGACGTGCTTTTTTTATTTATGGTTAGAACTAGTCCTCCGTTGTATGGTTTCAGGTATAGACCTTTTGCAATGGCTACTGCTTCCATCATGCGGTTATGTCTTCTCGCTTCCTCTAGCTGCTCCTGGGTGGTACGTATATTCCTGACTGTTGTGACAATATCCACAACACCACTAGCCAGTGAAAACATCGCTGAAAGACCTGCGAAGGCAGGAATGAGCAAGGGGTAGTTCTGTCCTGAATCTTAGGTACGGGCAGGTCCGTGAGTGTTTTAACCAGTCATTTATGCTTCAGGGCACTTTTAGCTACATACATCGCCTTCGGGGTACAGTTCAGTTTGGTATCTATGTGTAAGGAACCTCCTATAGGATCGGCCTATACCTACCGTTCTTCACATTTCCTCATTAATAAATAAGGAGAAACCCCTACTGTGAGTGATTCTGCACATATCCATACAAAATCATTCAATGAATTTTTTTTCCTACATGCACATGTAAATGTGTTTTAAAGTCAAATTGTCTTGTTTCAAAGCTACAATAAGTTTTGAAATATCCTGCGCCAACTGCTTCAGGATTCTGCAATACGTTTAACTCACATAAAATAGTCATAACCCATATGACGATCGAAACAGAAATACCATAGAATTTTATCTGGGTTTCCGCAGCAGTATCGTCAAACATGGATATGTCTTCGGCTTTATTTTTTCTGGTGGAGCGATGTGACTGCTTTTACTGGATATCATGTATGCTGCTTCATTTACGCCCTGCAGTATCTTTTGCAGGAGCTAGTATTTGGTTGAAATAACTTTTTTGAAAATACACATACATGCTCAAAGCACACTCCATCCAGGTGTGTTACTAGCGACATTGGAAGATTTGTCTCGATGAATTTGGATGGACCTACATAATTGCTCATATACTATCAGATACGAGTATCCCATTTTTCTTCTTCTGAACCATCATAAGACCAGTCACTTTCAACAAACTCCTGATGTTTCACTCATGCTGCCATGATTCAGACTACATGAGGTTTTGGATATGGTGTTTCACAAGTGGAATGTTTCACATGTGGAAAGTACAGGCCAAAAGCAGCTAAAAAGTTCAATAAATATGGGTCCACGAATTTACCGTTGTTGAGATACAAGACATTTTCTGCTGTGGTTTATAAGTGTCTAGGAACACGTAGCTTCTCTAAACATTTAAGTAGGTGTTCGAAATGTTGTCCGTGCATTTGAATGCATCATTGAACTCTTCTCTGAAATGAGTGGCGAATCCTCTCAGGCAATTCTGGGGAATTCTGTAAATGCTGGAAGGCTGCTTTAATCTGCAAGCGTAATTCCTCAAGACACTTGATCTCGGTAGCATAGACAAGGCTTTTGACATGACACCACACACAGAAATCCATGGTATTGAAATCTGGAGACCTTGGAGACCATGGAAAAGGCCCTCTTCTACCCATCCAATGTTGACCATGTGTCCAAGTTCGAAGTCAACAAACTTCTAAATGAAAAAGTGGTGGAGCCTCATGTTCAGGCGTTGGTTCAGAGGGACATCGTTATGTACATCTGGAAGTACAGTCCACAGAAACTGTGTGTACTGCTGTCTGGCTAGTAGCTGTGGTAGGAAGTGTGGTCCAATTATGTGGTCTCCGAGCAGTCCTGCCCAGACGTTCAACAAATAATGCTGCTGATGTCACTATATGTATGTTGCTTTTGGACTGATATCGGTCCAAATGTGACAGTTAAGATAGTTGAAAATACCATAATGGATAAATCCAGCCTCATCCTGCTTACAAACAGGGGAGTCTGGGTACACTGTCGCAGCAACCATTGGCAGAAATTCTCTCTAGGAGGGCAGTCTGGGCTGTTGAGGGCTTGCACCAACTGGAGACAATATGGAAAGAGTATTTGCCAACATAAAATCCGCCACACACTGCTATGACTCAGAACAGGCTGTTGGGCAGTAGTCCTCGTTGTTCAAGTACTCATGTACAATGTGTAGCACGCTTCCCTCAAAGTCGGGTTTTATAGATCTGGATCGACCTTCTTGTACGTAGTGCTCTAAACTTGCAGTTTCTCTAAGGTGCTGAAGTAACCGACTAAACGTACGCCTATCAGGCTGTCTGCAGGCAAGAAAAACTTCTTCATACAACTGTGCAGCCTCAAGGGCACTACCATTCTCCCTGCCATGCATGAAGTGAATCAGCATACTCTTCATTGGTGTAACCTCTGTCCATGGTGCCTTCACGTTCGTAACTGATTGTGAGGTCAATATGGCATGGTGCGTGAAGGGGGAAGGGGAAGTATTTGCTCATTCATAAACAAACATTTACAGTTGGTTGCCAACTCGAATTAATGCGATATATGGCCAATGGTTGTTTTGTGGACCCACGTCTTTGGAACTTCGCCTGCACTTTCCATATATGAATTATGAACCATATATATATATATATATATATATATATATATATATATATATATATATATGTGCGTGTGTGTGTGTGTGTGTGTGTGTGTGTCCAGAAATGTTTACTTACAGAATTACAGCTAATAAAAAATGTTTTGTCCGAAATTTAGCAACTTCACTAATATGAAGACATAGCAAAACTGTACAAGGTTAAAGTAAAGGACGATTTCCATTTATTTTGCTGTTACTGATCTGGTAAACGTAATAAAACATGTCCCAGACATGTATCTGCGTTAGTTTTTCAAAACATCCAGAGAAGCAAAGACGTAATTTCGTTAAACTATTAATTCATGAACTACTTGGCCCCATTTGTTTCTTAAATTCCAGACAATTGCATAAAGTTTTCAATAGAAGTTGTAGTGAATTTAATTTTGGAAAAAAGATGGTAATAACGTTAGCTAAAACTTGCTGAATCTGCGAGATAATCTGCTATTACTGTTACCATAGAAAACTTGAATTTATGCTTCTCTGGATGTTCTGGAAAACTACTGCAGGTACACGTCTGGAACATGTTTTATTAGATTCATCAGACCAATATCAACCAAATAAATGGAAATCGTGCTTTACTTAAACCTCGTACAGTTTTGCCATGGATTCATACCAGCGAAGTTGCTAAATTCAGGCAAAATCTTTTGTTAGTCAACTAAACATCTAAACTTTTGCGAACCTATGTTTATATTAACTTTTCCTTTAGTTTTACTTGTAGAATAACATATTAAAATATTTGCATATCTCAGTGAAAAAAACTGAGCTGCAATGCTCACAGGATGTATCTACATGAAAGTATGACAGTAGAGTCTCTCATTCACTTTAACAATGACTAAAGAAGTTGACTATAGTGACGAGGTGATTCAAACAGTCTCGTGCTGTTATGGTATTCTAGACACTGCAGTGAAAATATGAGTATGGCAGCAGTAACATGATCGTGAGAAGTGGGAGCAAACCAAAAACCGGTGTGTGGTCATATGCATATTTTTACTCTGCAGTCATACACAAGATACAGTACATTAAAAGAATCTGATAGTTCCATCATTGTCTTCACACCCTTACAGAATTTAGCAAATAAAGCTTTCTTCTATTCATAGAATTCAGTGTGCCTTTCTCTGAAATCGATAAGTGTTCCTTTAGCTTCTTGTTTTGACACAATATTCATGCAGTGTTCTAAGTCGTCTGCTTGCACACTGTATGTTTAAGAATAATTCGCATTGCTCTTATACACAGTTTGAACAAACAGATGCTGACCGTTCAATCTTTCCAAGACAAGTGGTAGCACCATCCGTAGGTCGAATAAGTTTGTAGCGGTAGGGTGTTGCAGAGAAACGGTTCGATATCACTCTCCACTTCAGCCGTGAGTGTTATTTGTCTTAAAATTTTAATTAGGCAATTGTATTCTAGCAGTGAGACTTTGATGATTGTTCTTTTACAAATATTTTAATAACCGTAATTGCAAGTTGTAGGAGTTAACTGCTTCTTAAAAGATTGCTATTCAGGCCTTCAGCCGTGAAACAGTTTTTAAATTATTACTGTTGGGGTCTTCAGCCGAGAAATAGTTTGAATTTGTTGTCGGTAAGGCCTTCAGCAGTGACATGATAAATGTTCTTTTAAAAATATTTTAATAATTTTCATTGCAGGTTGAAGTAGTTTAAATGGTTCTTAAGATTGCTATTCAGACCTTCAGCCGTGAAACAGTTTTAACTTATCACTATTGAGGCCTTCAGCCGAGAAATAGTTTTGAATTTTTTGTCATTAAGGTCTTCAGTCGTGGAACACTTTTTAATTTATTGTCACCTTTTATTTGTTGTTGTTTCCAAATAATGTGTACGTGATTGAAAAATAAACTAACCAACAGCAATTGATTACGGCCCCGTCCACAAAGGTAACCCAATCCTGCCTTCCTTGGTATAAGTTATCAATTTTAGTACGAACATAATTTCATGCATTAATCTATCGTACGACGACTATGTCCTGCAGTGGTCTGATAACAGCGTACTGACTCACATTTCCTTAAATTGCGAACGAGAGTCGTACGAATCGCTGTATGCGGCCCGCAGGGCGTGACCAGGTGTGGAGGCCCTAGATATTGCGAAATTTTGTGAGTAAATTAATTAAAACTTAGATTCAACTGTTGTTTTCATATTTAATACGTTGCCTCGGTAGCTTACTTCTATTTGAATTTCATACTTTACAATTTTTTAGATGTATTCTGTTTTTATTTTATTTAATTAGAAGTTACCCTGCGAGACGAAGCTTTACACAAAATATTACTGCTTACATTAAACTTACAGGAGCAATACTTGTTTTTACTTTTTAGAGATTTTATATGTCTTCCTTTTAATTTAACTTGTATTTCATGCTTTTTAAACTTTATATGTTACTACTAGTCACGTTTCGATCGACACTATATTCTCACATTCACACAAACACTTCCCGAGACGAAGCAGGAAATCGCAATGCGAGATCTGGCATCGTCGAAATCTGGGTGTTCTGACAATAGAATTATTTACTCCCGAAAGAGATATTTATAGAATTCTACAAAAAATAATTGGAGGGAGTTTTATACACGAAAAAAGATCGATTCCAATACAGCCAGAAAGAACATTTCGAGGTCTTAGAGGGTATGGGAACATCGAAAGAATGTATTTTGCTCATAATTTTAAATTAGCCTACCACTACCCATAAGTTGCAGCTGACCGCAGTAGGTACAGCTATCATTTCTTTAGGCAAAATTACCTTTGCAAAGGGCGAAGTTTACATTGCGCAAAAGGCTTGCAGTGTGTTGCTATTTGTGAACTTAAAGAAATCTGTTTAATAATCCTCATGACAATTGGGCTTTAGCAAGACTGCAAAGACGGAGAAGCAGTGCTTCTTCAATACTTTGATTCTGTACCAAGTACCTCACATTACAGTTCAAATTTTTTTACATTTAAAATACTTTGCAAATCTCATATGTAGCTACTATTAGCGATAAAAATGCATTAAACACTATCGTCGTATTTTACAATTGTCACTCAAGCGGTTTACGTATTTCTTTTTTTTTATTCATGTATATATTCTTTGACTATGTTTTAGTATGAATACAGCTAATTTAGCTAACATAAGCAACAAGCAGTGGCGATAACTCTGTATCGAGTCAGAAGAAAGTGGGCTGCCATTGTACTCTCTTGCAGTAGGCTACCTAAAGTATTAGCGCGAAATCGTTTAAGTGACCGAGGTGGCGCAGTGGTTAGCACACTGGGCTCGCATTAGGGAAGATGACAGTTCAAACCCGTGTCCGACCATCCAAATTTACACTACTGGCCATTTAAATTGCTACACCACGAAGATGACGTACTACAGACGCGAAATTTAACCGACAGGAAGAAGATGTTGTGGTATGCAAATGATTAGCTTTTCAGAGCATTCACACAAGGTTGGCACCGATGGCGACACCTACAACGTGCTTACATGAGGAAAGTTTCCAACCGATTTCTCATACACAAACAGCAGTTGACCGGCATTGCCTGGTGTAAGGAGGAGAAATGCGTACCATCACGTTTCCCACTTTCATAAAGGTCGGATTGTAGCCTATCGCGATTGCAGTCTATCGTATCGCGACATTTCTGCTCGCGTTCGTCGAGATCCCAATGACTGTTAGCAGAATATGGAATCGGTGGGTTCAGGAGGGTAATACGGAACGTCGTGCTGGATCCCAATGGCCTCGTATCACTAGCAGTCGAGATGACAGCCATGTTATCCGCATGGATATAACAGATCGTGCAGCCACGTCTCGATCCCTGAGTCAACAGATGTGGACGTTTGCAAGACAACAACCCTCTGCACGAACAGCTCGACGACGTTTGCAGCAGCATGGACTATCAGCTCGGAGACAATGGCTGCGGTTACCCTCGACGCTGCATCACAGATAGGAGCGCCTGCGATGGTGTACTCAACGACGAACCTGGGTGCACGAATGGCAAAATGTCATTTTCCTGGATAAATCCAGGTACTGTTTACAGCATCATGATGGTCGCATCCGTATTTGGAGAGATCGCGGTGAACGCGCATTGGAAGCTTGTTTCGTTATCGACATAATGGCGTATCACCCGGCGTGATGGAATGGGGTGCCATCGGTTACAAGTCTCGATTACCTCTTGTTCGCGTTGACGGCTTTTTGAACAGTGGACGTTACATTTCAGATGTGTTACGACCCGTGGCTCTACCCTTAATTCGATCCCTGCGAAACCCTACATTTCAGCAGGTTAATGCTCCACCGTATGTTGCAGGTCCTTTTCGGGCCTTTCTGGATACAGAAAATGTTCGACTGCTGCCCTGTCCAGCACATTCTCCAGATCTCCTACCAATTGAAAACGTCTGGTCAATGGTTGCCTAGCAACTGGCTCGTCACAATACGCCAGTCACTACTCTTGATGAACTGTGGTATCGTGTTGAAGCTGCATGGGCAGCTGTACCTGCACACGCCATCCAAGCCCTGTTTGACTCAATGCCTAGGCGTATCAAGGCCGTTATTACGGCCAGAGGTGGTTGTTCTGAGTGCTGATTTCTCAGGATCTATGCACCCAAATTGCGTGAAAATGTAATCACATGTCAGTTCTAGTATAATATATCCGTCCAATGAATACTCGTCTATTATCTGCATTTCTTCGTGGTGTAGAAAATTTAATGGCCAGTAGTGTAGGTTTTCCGTGATTTTCCTTAACCCCTTCAAGCAAATGCGGGGATGGTTTCTTTCAAAGGGCACGGCCGATTTCCTTTCCAATCCTTCCCTCATCCGAGCTTGTGCTCCGTCTCTAATGACTTCGTTAAACGCCAACCTGCTCTCCTCCTCCACTTGATTTACAACCGAACTGAAGACCTCAATAGAACTACAAACAGATCTGCGAGAGCATACAATATTTTTACGTTTTACAATTGTGACACAGTCACCTTTTATCTGCATTGTAGGTGTTGTTGCGAGAGACTTCAAAGGGACTTTTAGTTAGATCTTTTCCAGCTCTGCAATCTAGTACTACATAAGTAATGTGTTACATAGCGTCTGTCAAGAGAGCGCGCTGGTAGAAAACATTTTTACTTGAATTAGCTGATGAAATTGAGCAGTGAACAGATTTAAATAGAAAATAGGTACCGAGTGAGGTGTCGCTGTGGTTACCATACTGGACTCTCATTCGGGTGGACGACGGTTCAAACCCTCGTCCTGCAAAAAAATGTTCAAATGTATGTGAAATCTTATGGGACTTAACTGCTAAGGTCATCAGCCCCTAAGCTTACATACTACTTAACCTAAATTATCCTAAGGACAAACACACACACCCCTACGCGAGGGAGGACTCGAACCTCCGCCGGGACCAGCCGCATAGTCCGTGACTGCTGCGTCCCAGACCGCTCTGCTAATCCAGCGCGGCCCTCGTCCTGCCATCCTGATTTAGGTTTTCCCTGACTTCCCTTAATCGTCTCCGGAAAATGCCGGGATGGTTCCTTTAAACGGGCACGGCGGACTTCCTTCCCCATCCTTCCCTAATCCGATGGGACCTACGACCTCGCTGTTCGGTCCCCTCCCCCGAGACAACCAACCAAAGAGAACGTAGCTAAGAACCATCCCGATTAAACCAGCTTTCAAATAGAAAAGAAACACTATTAAAATGGGACTTTCCTTTGGGAGCTGTTCAAATGGTTCAAATGGCTCTGAGCACTATGGGACTCAACCGCTGAGGTCATTAGTCCCCTATAACTTAGAACTAGTTAAACCTAACTAACCTAAGGACATCACAAACATCCACGCCCGAGGCAGGATTCGAACCAGCGACCGTAGCGGTCTTGCGGTTCCAGACTGCAGCGCCTTTAACCGCACGGCCACTTCGGCCGGCTTTGGGGGCTGTGATGCGGCAGACAGATACACAGATTCACCCTTGTGTCTGCGGCTGAAGTTCAAAGTAGAACACTCTCCTTGTGATATAATGAAGTCTCCGTCAGTTGGAATGGTATGGTGAAACTGCTTTCAAGCGATGCTAGGACAACTTTCTCTCAATGCACGGCGCAGTCGCCTCTGAATAACGTGTGCCCTGGGGATCCAATATACTGGCTAACTCGCCGTTGGAACACGTCGCTGATCAGTGTGTGGTTGAACCGTCTTCCTCGTTCGAGTGATCTGCCCAATTTGATCGCTCCAGAGGAATTTCTGACCGGCGGGAGTACGCTGCTACTTCGCCAGTCCACAAAAAACCCTCCAGGACTTGCGGCCGCAGTGTGCGTTACTCCATGGGTGCGCGTCCGCTGAGCTGGATTCGAAAATGGTTCAAATGGCTCAGAGCACTATGGGACTGAACGTCTGTGGTCATCAGTCCCCTAGAACTTACAACTACTTAAACCTAACGAACCTAAGGACATTACACACATCCTTGCCCGAGGCAGGATTCGAACCTGCGACCGTAGCGGCCACGGGGTTCCAGACTGAAGCGCCTAGAACCGCACAGCCACACCGGCCGGCAGCTGGACTCGCTGAGTGCGTATTCAGGTCTGCGGATACTGTCTAAGGAAATGAACCGCCATAATAACATTACACTCAACTAAGGACGACGATACAACACAAGTTAATGCGGTTTTCCGAAACTTCTGCGCATACATAAAGTCAATGAATAGATCCAAACCATCAGTTGAACTTTAAGTGGATCTGTCTGCCGTTGAAACTGAAGGCAGATTACCGGAAACATAAATGTTATATTCCTTATCATTCATCGTTTTATAACTTTGTAGTTTTATATAATTTTATTTAATATATGTAGCCCTCTGATTAGGCTTTGTACACTCCTGGAAATGGAAAAAAGAACACATTGACACCGGTGTGTCAGACCCACCATACTTGCTCCGGACACTGCGAGAGGGCTGTACAAGCAATGATCACACGCACGGCACAGCGGACACACCAGGAACCGCGGTGTTGGCCGTCGAATGGCGCTAGCTGCGCAGCATTTGTGCACCGCCGCCGTCAGTGTCAGCCAGTTTGCCGTGGCATACGGAGCTCCATCGCAGTCTTTAACACTGGTAGCATGCCGCGACAGCGTGGACGTGAACCGTATGTGCAGTTGACGGACTTTGAGCGAGGGCGTATAGTGGGCATGCGGGAGGCCGGGTGGACGTACCGCCGAATTGCTCAACACGTGGGGCGTGAGGTCTCCACAGTACATCGATGTTGTCGCCAGTGGTTGGCGGAAGGTGCACGTGCCCGTCGACCTGGGACCGGACCGCAGCGACGCACGGATGCACGCCAAGACCGTAGGATCCTACGCAGTGCCGTAGGGGACCGCACCGCCACTTCCCAGCAAATTAGGGACACTGTTGCTCCTGGGGTATCGGCGAGGACCATTCGCAACCGTCTCCATGAAGCTGGGCTACGGTCCCGCACACCGTTAGGCCGTCTTCCGCTCACGCCCCAACATCGTGCAGCCCGCCTCCAGTGGTGTCGCGACAGGCGTGAATGGAGGGACGAATGGAGACGTGTCGTCTTCAGCGATGAGAGTCTCTTCTGCCTTGGTGCCAATGATGGTCGTATGCGTGTTTGGCGCCGTGCAGGTGAGCGCCACAATCAGGACTGCATACGACCGAGGCACACAGGGCCAACACCCGACATCATGGTGTGGGGAGCGATCTCCTACACTGGCCGTACACCACTGGTGATCGTCGAGGGGACACTGAATAGTGCACGGTACATCCAAACCGTCATCGAACCCATCGTTCTACCATTCGTAGACCGGCAAGGGAACTTGCTGTTCCAACAGGACAATGCACGTCCGCATGTATCCCGTGCCACCCAACGTGCTCTAGAAGGTGTAAGTCAACTACCCTGGCCAGCAAGATCTCCGGATCTGTCCCCCATTGAGCATGTTTGGGACTGGATGAAGCGTCGTCTCACGCGGTCTGCACGTCCAGCACGAACGCAGGTCCAACTAGGCGCCAGGTGGAAATGGCATGGCAAGCCGTTCCACAGGACTACATCCAGCATCTCTACGATCGTCTCCATGGGAGAATAGCAGCCTGCATTGCTGCGAAAGGTGGATATACACTGTACTAGTGCCGACATTGTGCATGCTCTGTTGCTTGTGTCTATGTGCCTGTGGTTCTGTTAGTGTGATCATGTGATGTATCTGACCCCAGGAATGTGTCAATAAAGTTTCCCCTTCCGGGGACAATGAATTCACGGTGTTCTTATTTCAATTTCCAGGAGTGTATTTGACTTGTAGGTCTGAAGATGACCACAGGTGTGGTCGAAACCGGTTACCAGAATAAATACATTTGTGATGAAGACTGACTTTAATAGTAACTGTTGTTAATAACATTGATCACTGTCTGCCCCCACGATGTATTCAAAAGTAATGACAAGGACCTGCTCGACCACTATACGCTATCCTTCTTAACTTCATAAGTATAGTCTTGACGCTGGATGGACTGTTCGTGGCATTTAGGAAGTCCCGCACCATTACTTCGACATCTTGCAAGTTTTTACAACCAACGTCCGCAATGCTCGATGGCCTCTGTCCGACAGTAGGTGAGGTCTGCTGTTTTTTAATTAACGCTCGTTGTTTCTTCGCGTTTCCACTTCAGTCACATCAACAGTCGACTTGGGTAGCTCTATAAATGTTTAAATGTCCATGATAGTTTTTTACTCTGGTTCCTTATAATGACTACTCCGCGTTCTAAGTCACTCACGTCTCCTGTCCGACTGATTCTTCTGTTACAGCTATTCTGTTCATATGACAATAGTCCTCACCTCCTGTTATATTGCCGGGTCCACATCTCGAGATATTTAGGGATCAACTGCGCATTACCAACATACTCTGCAAGCCACCATACGGTAGTTGGTGGAGAATACCCTGTACCGTATCTGGAAGCTTTTGACCAGTCAGTGTAGCCTCCTCATCTACATGCACACACATAACCTACCAAGCCTTCGTACGGTGCATGGCGGAGAGCACACTGTCCCACAGTTAGTCATTTCCTGGCCTGTTCCACACGGAACTACAACAGGGGCAAACAACTATCTATTTGCCTCGGTAAGAGCCATAATTTCTCGTACCTTATCTTAGTGGTCTTCACGTGAAACATACGTCGGTATCAGTAGAACCGTCCTGCAGTCAGCTTCAAACTTTGGTTTTCTAAATTTTCTCAACAGCATTCCTGGAAAAGAATGTCGTTTTCCTTCCAGGGACTGTCATTTGACTATGCGAAGTATCTCTGTAGTTCTTGCCCGTCGTTATAACCTACTGGTAACAACTCTTCCAGCTGGCTGGTGAGGATCCCAAAGACACGAGCATTATTCAAGAATAGATCGCACTGTCGACCTATATGCGATCCTCTCTACAGATGGATGACACCTCCCCAAACTGCTCCCAGTAAACCAAAGCCAACCATTTACCTTCCCTACCACAATCCTCAGTTGATCGTTCCATTTCAGACCGCTTTGCAACGTTACGCCCAGATAATTAAACGACGTGACTGTGTCAAGCAGGACACTACTAATGCTGTAGCCGATCATTACGCGTTAACTTACATTTTTATATATTTTGAGCCAGCTGCCATTCATCAAACCCACTAGAAATTTTCTCTGAGTCTCTACAGTCACTGAATTTTGATACCTTCCCGCACAGCACAGATTCACCAGCAAACAAATGTAGATTACTGTCCACTCTGTCCACCAAATCATTTATACCAGGTGATCAAAAAGTCAGTATAAATTTGAAAACTGAATAAATAAACGATTAATGTAGATAGAGAGGTACAAATTGAGACACATTCTTGGAATGACATGGGCTTTTACTAGAACCAAAAAATACAAAAGTTCCAAATCGTCCGACAGATGGCGCTTCATCTGATCAGAATAGCAATAATTAGCATAACAAAGAAAGACAAAGCAAAGATGATCTTCTTTACAGGAAATGCTCAATATGTCTTCCATCATTCCTCAGCAATAGCTGTAGTCGAGGAATAATGTTGTGAACAGCACAGTAAAGCATGTCCGGAGTTATGGAGAGGCATTGGCGTCGGATGTTGTCTTTCAGCATCCATAGAGATGTCGGTCAATCAGGATACACTTGCGACTTCAGGTGATCCCAAAGCCAATAATCGAACGGATTGAGGTCTGGGGACCTGGGAGGACGAGCATGACAAAACTGGCGGCTGAGCCCACGATCATCACCAAACGACGCGCGCAAGAGATCTTTCACGCGTCTGGCAATATGGGGTGGTTCTAATAAAACCCCATGTCATTCCAAGGATGTGTGTTAATTTTTCTGGCCGCGCAGGATTAGCCGAGCGGTCTAGGGCGCTGCAGTCATGGACTGTGCGGCTGATCCCGGCGGAGGTTCGAGTCCTTCCTCGGGCATGGGTGTGTGTGTTTGTCCTTAGGATAATTTAGGTTAAGTAGTGTGTAAGCTTAGGGACTGATGACCTTAGCAGTTAAGTCCCATAAGATTTCACACACATTTGAACATTTTTTTTTGTTAATTTTTACCTCTCTATCTACATTAATCCGTTGTTTATGAAATTTTCAAATTTATACAGACTTTTTTATCACCCGGTATATGTAGCAAATAACAGCGGTCGTACCCTGGGGCGTTCCTGACGATACTCTTGTCTCTGCTGAAGACAGTTAGACATTCGAAATCAAGCAAACGGTTCTTCACAGGTGGTGATCTCTGCAGGTACCTGCAAGGCAGCAGCAGCACAAGCACTTGGGTCGTCATCTGTGGAGTTAGCGGGCTAACTGACCCCCTTGACGAGAGCGCCGGATATCCGGCGTGGCGGCCGGTCCGAGCCACGCGCCCGCTTCCAGCACCAGGGGACGGCAGGCGTCGCGACGCCACGGGACGCAAAGCGGCGAGCTGCGCCGCCCCCGGGCGGGCTATCGATCATATCGCGTCAGCCTGGGAGCGGGGCCTGCCATCGCCTAGCGGCCTGCTGCCTGCTGTCTGCTGTTCGCCACTTTGGGCCGTGCTGTTCCGCTCAGCGCCCTCGTGTGTCACGTCAACGGTGTGTGTTGGTGGCCCCTTTCATCCACAGCCAGATGGAGCGCGGCGAGTTCCTGTCTGCCTTCAGAGCGCCACAAAGTATTCTGCTACTCAGCGGCGCCTCCGTATTATGTTATTAGTCATCTAGAAGAAAGAAAGGAGAGATGCACGTACACTGACTAAAAGCGAAAGTGTTTCACCCTAGTCTCATGTTTATCAAACTCTGAAGAGATGTTCATCAGGTGACAGGTATTGGACGATTAAACCTCCATTGGGTTTCAAACTTATCACTATCATCATCAGCACCAAAAATGATCCCCATGAATTTACTGATTCCTCCTTTACTGTAGTCCCTTCGCTCTTCCAGCCTTCATATCCAGGTTATTTGCAAGTAGATCTCAAACAGCCACTGTTATTGCACAGGCTGTATGTAAATTCCCCTTACACTCCTTGAGGACAGGTTCCTCACACAAGAAAAAAGTCTCGAGTATACATGTGCTCTAAAATCCATACCTTAAGAGCTACATGGTAACAATTATTGAACTACATGAAAAAAAACATAAATTAGTTACAAACTGCGGAGTGCACGTACTTTATTCAACATGTAAACGTCACTACAGATGTTCGCATTTAGGTTGTGACACGTTAGATACGCCTGCCATCATTAGCGAGCACGATGTGGCGCAGACTAACAGCAAGATTCTGCATGACCCGCTGAAGTGTCGAAACATCGATGCTGTCGATGACCCCCTGAATGTCTGTTTTCAGCTCATCAATGGTTTTGGGGTTGTTGCTGCTCACCGTGTCTGTAATATAGTCCCGCAAAAATGAATCGCATGTGTTCAGATCTGGAGAATATGGCGGCCAATCGACGCTCATGCTAGTGGCCTCTGGGCAACCCACAGCCAGAATGCGGTCCCCAAAGTGCTCTTCCAGAAATCGAACACTCTACAGTTTCGATGGGATCGAGCTCCTTCTTGCATGAATCTCATCTTGTCGAAATCAGCGTCACTTTTAGATAGCAGTGAGTTAAATCAACCGTTAGGTAGTCACCGTGCCATCAAGCAATATCGCACCGATTATTCCGTGATTGGACATTGCACACTACACAGTGACCTGTTGAAGGTAAAGAGAGTTCGCGATTGCGAAATGCGGATTCCCGCAAGTGCGCCAATTTTGCTTATTGATGAACCCTTACAAATGAAAGTGGGCTTCGTCGCTAAACCAAACAATATTCACATCAAAATTCTGATGATGCCCCGCGGGCAACCGTACAGTTGGAACGTCCTAACGCAAAACTTTCAGAAGTTACGATGATTTTATTTCATATTGTTCAATAATTGTCACCCTGTAAGAGCACTTGTTCAGTAGAACAGACGCGTTTTACAATAGCGAAGGTGACAAGTGTTCGTAGACCTTGATGTATACCTCCTGGAGCCAATGTTTAATGGAAAATTTTTTCTCGTTTTGGTGTAAGGAGCCTGTTCTCAACGTCTGTCACACCGCGTATAGCTTCAGTAAGAGGAGATGGAAACAAAGCTTACATACGTGCAGTATAAGTATAGAAACAATGTATATCTTATATTATGATCTTGCGAAACAATGCCAGTTGATATAAAAAATGAGTCTTTTGTATATATAAATGTTATATACTAATGATATCGTGACAAAAATAGTCGTGTCGTGATTCTAAAAACTGTGCTGCTCGATACACTAAAAGTGATGGCCAACTTTAGCTTTAAGAGGAGTTATATTTTTACGTATTCGAATTTACTTGTTGCGTCCTTCGTGAATATGAGCTCAACGAGAGATGATGTGCTGGCCATCCAGAACGTGTTTTCCTCATGCGAGTAGGTGCATAGCACCCAAGTCCCGCCTCATTTACACGATTCACAAACATTTAGAAAAAGTTTCAAGGAAGATTTTTCGTCCTGAAACGTATTGTTTGCTGATTTGAAACTTCCTAGCAGACTGAAATTGTGCACCGGACCGGGACTCTAACGTGGGATCTTGTCCTTTCACGGGCAACTGCTCTGCCGACTGAAGCCATCCGGGAACGACTGACAAGCAGCCCTGAAAGCTTTATTTCGGCCCGTACCTCACCTCCAACTTGCAAACTTCACAGTAGTTCTCTTGCATACCTCGCGGGAGAAGCACTCCTAGAAGAATACGTTCCACACGCTTTGACGCGAGATAACGCTAAATGTAGACAAGAGGAGTACACAAATTCCGTCCGGGGTGGGAGTTGCGGTGGGAGAGCAGGAGTACTACAGGATATGCTCCCGGCCACAGCTACTCCCTACGAGTAACGATGCCAAATCTAAGATTAATATGCCGATCCAGTGAAGCCACGGCAACGGGTCAGGAGTAGGTAGGAGTGGCTTGTGCTCTTCTCCGGTTAGGCGGAAGTTTCCACTGCACAACAGATTCTCAATAGGTATCAGCTAGGAAATGAGCTCATTCTGCGCCGCGGTGTATTGAACGTGTTATCTAATTGAAACTCCGCTTGGTACTGTGTTCGCTTTAAGTATCCCTCATTGGTCCTTACTACCAGTGGTGTTACTATCGGCGATTCTCATTTGTGAGTCCGCGCAGCGGTCAAGTATTCGCACGGGGAATATTATCAGGTCCTTATCAGCTCCACAAAACTGTAGTTAAAGCTACACTACACTTGACGGAATCCAAAGAGTGACTTCACTTGACAGCGAATGATTAGAAAAGAAATACACTCCTGGAATTTGAAATAAGAACACCGTGAATTCATTGTCCCAGGAAGGGGAAACTTTATTGACACATTCCTGGGGTCAGATACATCACATGATCACACTGACAGACCCACAGGCACATAGACACAGGCAACAGAGCATGCACAATGTCGGCACTAGTACAGTGTATATCCACCTTTCGCAGCAATGCAGGCTGCTATTCTCCCTTGGAGACGATCGTAGAGATGCTGGATGTAGTCCTGTGGAACGGCTTGCCATGCCATTTCCACCTGGCGCCTCAGTTGGACCAGCGTTCGTGCTGGACGTGCAGACCGCGTGAGACGACGCTTCATCCAGTCCCAAACATGCTCAGTGGGGGACAGATCCGGAGATCTTGCTGGCCAGGGTAGTTGACTTACACCTTCTAGAGAACGTTGGGTGGCACGGGATACATGCGGACGTGCATTGTCCTGTTGGAACAGCAAGTTCCCTTGCCGGTCTAGGAATGGTAGAACGATGGGTTCGATGACGGTTTGGATGTACCGTGCACTATTCAGTGTCCCCTCGACGATCACCAGTGGTGTACGGCCAGTGTAGGAGATCGCTCCCCACACCATGATGCCGGGTGTTGGCCCTGTGTGCCTCGGTCGTATGCAGTCCTGATTGTGGCGCTCACCTGCACGGCGCCAAACACGCATACGACCATCATTGGCACCAAGGCAGAAGCGACTCTCATCGCTGAAGACGACACGACTTCATTCGTCCCTCCATTCACGCCTGTCACGACACCACTGGAGGCGGGCTGCACGATGTTGGGGCGTGAGCGGAAGACGGCCTAACGGTGTGCGGGAACGTAGCCCAGCTTCATGGAGACGGTTGCGAATGGTCCTCGCCGATACCCCAGGAGCAACAGTGTCCCTAATTTGCTGGGAAGTGGCGGTGCGGTCTCCTACGGCACTGCGTAGGATCCTACGGTCTTGGCGTGCATCCGTGCGTCGCTGCGGTCCGGTCCCAGGTCGACGAGCACGTGCACCTTCCGCCGACCACTGGCGACAACATCGATGTACTGTGGAGACATCACGCCCCACGTGTTGAGCAATTCGGCGGTACGTCCACCCGGCCTCCCGCATGCCCACTATACGCCCTCGCTCAAAGTCCGTCAACTGCACATACGGTTCACGTCCACGCTGTCGCGGCATGCTACCAGTGTTAAAGACTGCGATGGAGCTCCGTATGCCACGGCAAACTGGCTGACACTGACGGCGGCGGTGCACAAATGCTGCGCAGCTAGCGCCATTCGACGGCCAACACCGCGGTTCCTGGTGTGTCCGCTGTGCCGTGCGTGTGATCATTGCTTGTACAGCCCTCTCGCAGTGTCCGGAGCAAGTATGGTGGGTCTGACACACCGGTGTCAATGTGTTCTTTTTTCCATTTCCAGGAGTGTATATCCAGTGATGAATCACACTGTACCCTGAAACAATCAGTGGATGCCTTTAGTTTTGCCGAATACCTAGAAAACATTAAATACCACCATGTGAAGTACCAACAATGGAGTATGGAAGAGGTAGCCACCTATTGCTTTTAAGAAATCGCTAAAAGTGGTAGGGTATGAATACGTTTTACGGCATCGTGTACGCCATAGAATAGGGGGAAAGTTCAGAGGCTGTTGTGATTGTAGTAACTCAACGGTACCATTAATTCATCTCAAACATCCACGGTATCACAGAAGTGTTTTCCTGCCATAGTTCTTTGAAAGGGGCTGATGACATGCTTACTAATTAACAACTGGTTTGATTGAGCGGCACTACAAGGGTAATGAGGCAACATAATGAGAAATAAATAATAGTAATTGTTAAGAGCATGTTCTAAGTTGGTGCTAAGCTTTGGTGTAGTTTGTCGCACGGCACTTGATAACCTACAGCCAATACAATGAAATATCAATAACTTTGCTGTCTCTTGGTATTCTATGACATTATCGCTATAACAAATCTCAGTGCTTACAGACGATCTTGAAAGGCCAGTTACTACGTAAATGACGACTGATAAGTCTGAATGTAGTCTTCAGAGTAGTGTACTCAGCGGGCTGCAGGCACTGGTCTGAGCTGTTTAACTGCTACTTCGGGACTGAAGCAGCGTCAGTTTTCGTCTTATTGTGGTGCCTAATCTGAAAGGACTTCCATATCTACCAGTACAAGACGGTAACCATTTTGTCCGAGGTTGACAGCACTCCCTATGGCGGATGGCCACATTATTAGCCAAAGTATACATCCATATCTACGTAGATACTCCGCAAGTCATCGTACAGTATGTGGTGGATGTTACCGCATACCACTGGTAGTCATTTCCTTTCCTGTTCCACTCACAAACAGGGCGAGATAAAAACCACTATTTAATATGCCTGCGTATGAGCCGTAATTTCTCATATTTTATCTTCACGGTCTTCACGCGCTATTCAGCTATTGTTGAAGGCAGTAGAATCGTTCGGCAGTCAGTTTCAAATACCGGTTCTCTAAATTTTCTCATTAGCCTTCCTACCGGAATTTCCATTCGAGTTCCTGAAGCATTTCTGTAAGACTTACGTGTTGTTCGAAGTTACTGGTGACAAATGTAGCAGCCCGCCTCTGAAATGTTTCGATATCTTCCTTCAATCCGACCTGATACGGAACCCAACACTCGAGCAGCACTCATGAACAGTTCGCACCAACGTCGTATATGCTGTCTCCTTTACACGTGAACCACTCTTTCCTAAAATTTTGCCAATCAACCGAAATCAGCCATTCACCTTCCCTACCACGGTTCTCACAAGCTCGTCCCATTTCATATCGCTTTGTAACGTTACTCCCAGATATTTAAACTACTTAATTCTGTCAAGCAGGACGCTAGTAATACTGTAACTGAACATTACAGGATTGTTATTCCTACTCATCCGCATTAACTTACATCTTTCCACATTTAAAGCTAGTTGCCATTCATCACACCAACTAGAAAATTTGTCTAAATCGTCTTGTATCTTCCTACAGTCACTCAACTTAGGCACCTTAGCGTACATCACAAACAACTGCAGGTTGCTGCTCACTTCGTCCGCCAAATCATATATACAGGGTGAGTCACCTAACGTTACCGCTGGAAATATTTCGTAAACCACATCAAATACTGAAGAACCGATTCCACAGACCGAACCTGAGGGGAGGGGCTAGTGTAATTGTTTAATACAAACCATACAAAAATACACGGAAGTATGTTTTTTAACACAAACCTACGTTTTTTAAAATGGAACCACTTTAGTTTTGTTGGCACATCTGAACATATAAACAAATACGTAATCAGTGCCGTTTGTTGCATTGTAAAATGTTAATTACATCCGGAGATATTGTAAGCTCAAGTTGACACTTGAAACCTCCGACGTTCAGTTGCGTGTTGTAACAAACACGGGTCACGGTCGGCGAGCAGCATCTGCAGGGACATGTTTACGATGACGACCGTGTTTACGAATGTGGCTGTAGTGCACTGTTGTGGTTTGGTCTAGCTGTCGCAGTGTCCGCATGTAGCGCTTGCTGCTATTGTTATTCTGCATTCGTCTCCGCACGCAGACCAACTGTAGTACACCGTGTTACCAGACGTCTGTGATAGTTTAGTGTTGTAGGAACTGTGACCATGGTGTATTCGAACTCTGAAAAGGTGGAGATGATACTCATCTATGGCGAGTGTCGACGAAATGCAGCTGAAGCTTGCAGGGTGTATGCAGAACGGTACCCGGACAGAGAGCATCCAACGTGCCGCACATTGCAAAACATCTACCACCAACTGTATGCAACAGGTATGGTCGTAGCACGCAAATGGGTCCGTAATAGGCCCGTCACAGGAGAAGCGGGTGCAGTTGGTGTGTTAGCTGCTGTTGCCATGAACCCACACATGAGTACACGGGACATTGCGAGAGCCGGGTGGACTGAGTCAAAGTAGTATCATGCGCATACTGCATCGTCACCGCTTTCACCCGTTTCATGTGTCGCTACAACAGCAATTACATGGTGATGACTTTAATCATCAAGTGCAATTCTGTCAATGGGCATTAACAGAGAATGCGTTGCAGCTCTACTTGTTTACCGATGAAGCGGGTTTCACAGATCACGGGGCAGTGAATCTACGGAACATGCATTACTGGTCCGTGGACAATCCTCGCTGGCTCAGACAGGTAGAGCGACAGCGACCGTGGACTGTAAATGTATGGTGCGGAATCATTGGCGACCACCTCATTGGTCCTCACTTCATTGCAGGGGCCCAAACAGCTGCGACATACATCGCGTTGCTACAGAATGATCTGCCAACGTTGCTCGAAAATGTCCCACTGGAAACGCGTCGACTTATGTGGTATCAGCATGATGGTGCACCTGCACATTCCGCAATTAACACTAGGCTGACCCTTGACAGGATGTTCGACGGGCGTTTCATAGGACGTGTAGGACGCATAAATTGGCCACCCCGTTCTCCTGATCTTACACCTGTGGACATCTTTCTGTGGGGTACGTTAAAGGAGAATGTGTACCGTGATGTGCCTACAACCCCAGAGCATATGAAACAACGTATTGTGGCAGCCAGCGGCGACATTACACCAGATGTACTGCGGCGTGTACGACATTCATTACGCCAGAGATTGCAATTGTGTGCAGTAAATGATAGCCACCACATTGAACATCTATTGGCCTGACATGTCGGGACAGACTCTATTCCACTCCGTAATTGAAAACGGAAACCACGTGTGTACGTGTACCTCACCCGTCATGGTAATGTACATGTGCGTCAGTGAAAAAGACCAATAAAAAGGTGTTAGCATGTGGACGTAATGTGCTGTTCCAGTCTCTTCTGTACCTAAGGTCCATCACCGTTCCCTTTGGATCCCTACGTAATACGGTGCTCTCCGATACACAAGATCGAACAGCGGAGGAGTGGTACTCAAGCGTCAACTTTAGGTTACAATATCTCCGGATGTAATTAACCTTTTTACAATGCAACAAACGGCACTGATTACGTATTTGTTTATATGTTCTGATGTGCTAACAAAAGTAACGGGGTTCCATTTAAAAAAACGTAGGTTTGTGTTGAAAAACACACTTCCGTGCATTTTTTTATGGTTTGTATTAACCAATTACACTAGCCCCTCTCCTCACGTTCGGTCTGTGGAATCGATTCGTCAGTATTTGATGTGGTTTACGAAATATATCCAGCGGTGATGTTAGGTGACTCACCCTGTATATATATATATATATATATATAAAACAAAAGTGGTCCTCTCACACTTCCCTGGGGCACTCCTAACGATACCCTTGTCTCTGTTGAACATTCATCTAGGTCAACATAATGGTTTATGTTACTTAAGCTGAAAGTCGTGCATTTCATTCTCATTCACTATGCACGCCTTTCATATTTTATTCTTTCTCCAATTTTTTCATCATTTTACAATTGCCGTGGGATGCCTATATTGCTAGACAATTTTCTATAGCAATATTACGCTGGTCAGTGATAGTGGATGGGCGCAGGATGTTTTTCGTTATTTGTGAACCTAATTTAGCAGCACCTCTGTGGTAGCCGTGGTCGCTTCCCTTTTCCCTCGGTTATCGTTGCTGTAGGAAACACGTCGGAAGAGTTAAAATACTGGGTATTGGCTACAGTTGTCCCCCCTGCCTATTCTCACAAGTTGTAGAACCAACCCTGAAGCTTAATTTCTCACTCTGTCTTTTAACACTGCAAAGTACCCTCCCTGTCAAAAACTGTGACTTTTGACGAATCACGAACCATTTACCGGTGTCCGGATGGCTAGTCACAACGACATCGTGTTCCCCTGCAACCCCTTGCCCTCTGATTGGGCGATTTTGAGGTGCGCTATTTCTCCCGTCCCCACGCTCCCAATTACCCTCCAAGCTACCTCGGTCAGTTCAGCTCTGTCCCTACTCACTGGTGGTGGAGGGGTGAGGTCGCAATGGCGATGTCGGTAGGCATGTGTGTACTCAGTGAAAGCCAATTTAGTTAGTTATAATGTACTTAGAGCGCTAGGAATTCGTTAGTGAGAGAGCGCTATTTCCTTTTCGTTTCTCATAAATTTTGTTTCTTAAATTCTATGATTCTTGAGTAGTGTTTGATTTGGCGTCCGACGTTTGCCCGTTACGAGAACGAGGTCAGCTAAGGGTTATATCAGGGTGCCGCGTGGTGTAGCCGCGCGGTTTGAGGGGGCTTGCTACGGTTCGTGCGGCTCCCCCGTCGGAGGTTCGAAGCCACCCTCGAGCATGGGTGTGTTTGTTGTCCTTAGTATAAGTTAGTTTAAGTCAGATTAAGTAGTGTGTAAGCCTAGGGACCGGTTACCTCAGCAGTTTGGTCCCATAGGAACTTACCACAAATTTTCAGTTTTTCGTATCAGGTAAAGATTCATGTTATCAGAGTTGGACTATCGCCTTCAGCATCTCGTCCTTAGTTTTTTCTGGTGAGACAAGTGTGGAGTTAAGTTTCTAGACTGTAAATTGGCGAAATGTATTCATGGTCCTTTGTGCTACAACAGACGACCACGGGGCGTACTGATAATTCCATAGTGACTTCTTAGCCTTGCAGTGATTTTACTTTCTTTGCTTAAACGAGAGTTGCAATGATGGATATTCACATGTGTTACTTGATTTTCGGTGTGAGGCCACTTCCTTGTATTGACGTTTATCCCTTAACTCTGTTTAGTCAACGGTAGCGGCGACAGCATGATGTTTATTCCATTCTATATTAAAAATGGTAACGTAACTACTTAGTCACAACGATCAGACCCCTAATTCCTCTTCCCGCCGCTCCTTTTGTTCTGCGCCGTTATGGAGAGGACACGCTAAAAGTTATCTTCTATAGTATCTGAATGAGCTGAAATAATGATCTTATCGTTTTTCTGTTTATACAAGACATTTTTATATCTATGCAAGACCTCGTTTACGGCCTTTTTGTAATAATGATGTCTTACTAATGTCTATTTACACTGATCAGTTCAATGAAACTCCCCTCGCAGGTAAGATCACTTTTCAAGCCCCATTAACCCTTATGATCAGCAAATCAACTAATCAATAAATGAGTTGCTTAGTCGGTCTCCATAAGGTCGTGAAGATCTTGCGCTTTTGTTGGGGCCGAGTTTGTCCTCGAGACTCGTTGCGACCATGGCCCTTACGGAAAAACTTGTAATTAAATCACATTCTTCCCTCCCGTTTAAAGGAATAGACTTAGCTCAGTGCGAGATATAAACAAAATTTCACTTGATGTGGTGAACGTTGCTTATCTTATCCTGAATAGGTGATAGAGAGTTTAGATTAAATAACTATCACCTATCCACGAAATTTATTTGTTGAGGAATCTTTCCACAATTCTCAAAGAAAAGAAATAAACAAGGCTCCGATTCTTCGAGTCACTCACATAGTATGGACTTATTCCATATGCTTCTCACTCTCAAGAAAGTTTACTATACCCGAACTGACTTAGGTATATTAGTCTGTAATTTTTCGAGCCCGTTCTTTTACCCTTCTTATACTCTGAGAGCCAAAGAGTCTGGTACACGTCCCTAATACAGTGTGTGAACTCCTGCGAGCACGCAGGATTGACGCAACACGCGTGGCATGGAATCCACTAATGTCTGAAGTGCTGGAGGGAACTGACACCATGAATCCAGCAGGGCATCCATAAATTCATAAGAGTACGAGGGGATGGAGGTTTTCTCCTGAACAGCACATTGCAAGGCATTCCAGATATACTCAATAATGTTAATGGTGGCCGGCGAAAATGTTTAATCTCAAAAGAGTGTTCCTGGAGCCATTCTGTAGCAACTATGCAGGTGTGGGGTGTCGCATTGTACTGCTGGAAATGCTCAAGTCCGTCGGAATGCACATTGAACATGAATGGATGCACATTATCAGCAGGATGCTTACGTACGTGTCACCCATCAGAGTCGTATCTAGACTTATCAGGTGTCCCATATTACTCCAACTGCACACGCCCCGCACCATGACAGAGCCTCCACCAGCTTGAACAGTCCCCTGCTGACATGCAGGGTCCATGGATTCATGAAGTTGTCTCGATACCCGTGTCTATCCGCACAATGCAATTTGAAACGAGACTCGTCCGACCAGGCAACATGATTCCAGTCACCAACAGTCCAATGTCGGTGTTGATGGACCCACGCAAGGTGTAAATCTTTGTGTCATGCAGTCATCAAAGGTACACGAGTGGGCCCTCGGCTCCGACAGCCAATAACGATGATGTTTCGTTGACTGGTTCGCACGCTGACACTTTGTGATGGCCCAGCACTGAAAGCTCGTTGACGCTGTGTCACATTGCTCGTACGCCGACTATAACACACTATTCAGACTCACTTAGATATTATCTTGATAACCTGCGATTGTAGCAGCAGTAACCGATCTAACAACTGCGCCAGATACTTGTCTTATATAGGCTTTGCCTACCGCAGTGCTGTATTCTGCCTGTTTACAGACCTTTGAACACGCATGCCTAAACGAGATTCTTTGGTGCTTTAGTCTATATTGGAATCACCTGCGTTTTCTTTCAGCCCCAGGGGAGTTTGTGCTACGCCAGAGATTCACGATAAATTCAGGCTAGGTATGAGTACTTTTTGTAAAATCGAGTTGTGATTCCGTCTGGACCTGTTGATTTATTTGACTTCACATCTTTGAGTTGTTTCCCTACGTCAGGGATGCTGAACAAAGTGGCACAGAAGCAGGACGAGGTCCACGCTAATGACCCCTACCTGCAGGCTGCTGCACGGAACAGAGTGGTGGCAGGGGAAGTGTTGTGCCTGTGGGGTGACGCGTTCTCAGGGTTTTTGCTGTCCATCCCTAGTTTGGTAAACAACACAGACGATGACTGTGTCAGCATGACAGTGCAACCTGTCATAAAGCAGCATCTGTGAGGTAATGGTTTGTGGACCTCTAAATGGACTGGCGTTCCGAGAGTCTCGACCTGAACCCAGTGAAACACGTTTGGGATGAGGTAGGACATCGACTTCGTTCTAGACACGACTACGTCCTCCGGTTCCTGTTCTTGAGATATAATGGTCTGTGATTCCTTTATGGACATTCAGACACTTCACTGAGTATTCCCAGCAATGTTCAAGCCACCTCAAAAACGTAAGGAGGACACACACCTCATATAATTGTCCTCTATTTAGCGTCCAGGTACATTTGTTCACATAGTGTATTTACTCGCTCCCACATTCGGCTGTGCCGCATACACATATAAGGCAACGAGCACACAGCAACGAGCAATGGACACCTTCTTCTTCGTCATGTTGCCTGCAGCGGAGAGATCTTATGGTCTCCAGTGCAGTATAAATCTACCCGCACACCAACAGCAAGCCTATATCATATTAAGCAGACCTGGGCATGAAGGTGGACACATCCACTTGGGAACACTCAGAAGAGAACGAAGATTTTATTATCACTATATGGGCGCAGTAGTATTACCTCCCCGTTGGCGATGTACAGTGTGAACTTTGGACATGTTTGGTGTATTACACTGTCTGGAGTTTTGAACGCAGTACGCCAGAGTTGAGATTTATTGTCTGGCTTGCAGTTTTTCGCATTGTTGATTATTTTTTCAACCACAACAGACCAGACATTTGTGGTACATGCTGAACATCCAGCTGGTTCGGAAATAGAAACTAATGTTTTAGTTCAATATTTGCACACAAGCTGCTCAGGAAAGACACAGTAAACACACTGAGACAGAAGATACTATGCACCACGATGAAATTATCCATATGCAACGGAAATCGGTAGATGTGAAGTACATGCACAGACAAATAAATGATTACCATTTCAGAAAGGCTGGAATCTTCTTCGAGAGAAAGAGCTTTACAAATTGAGCAATTCAGTGATGCGTTCCTCATCTTCTAGCTCTCATGCAAGTAGTTATTCGGCTTGGCATTGATTTAAAGAGTAGTTGTATGTCCTCGAGGTAGAAACTGTGCTTAATTCTGTCCAGGTGGCCCATTACATCGTCAAAATCCGAAGATGCTTGGGGAGGCCTGTCCACAATACTCGAAACGTTCTTTATTGGGAAGAGACCCGGTTACTTTGCTGACCAAATTATGGTTTGAAAAGCACGAACATAAGCATTAGAAGCTATCGTCGTGTGGGGGCAGGGCATTATCTTGTTGAAATGTATGCCTAGGACTACAACATTTCATGACATCCTCTGTGTTGCATGTATACCGCAGACAACAACCAAAGGGGTCCTACCACGAAAGGAAGTTGCACTCCAGACCGTCACTCCAGGCTGTCGGACCATGTAGTGGGCGACAGTTAGGTTAGTATCCCACAGCCGTCTGAGGCGTCTCATTGGCTGGAGTAGAATTGAGCCCCAATGGCAAGCGAAGACGTGTCTGGAGATCCCATGAACAGCAGTCGGGTACCAACCTGGCTGTCATCCGGCAGAACTACCGCCGTAGTACCAATACAGGACTTCGGAGCTGAGGAGACTAAGTCAACAACGGTCTCTACCCAATAGGCCCTACATTTCAGACAGACCGACATCAATCGTGGCTAGGCGGATTACCTAATAGAAACTCTAGCACTACCTTAAATATAATTAAATAGAGCACTTAAATGCCAGGGGGACTAAACTCCTTAACACAAGAATATATACACAATATCAACGACTCAAGTTAAATATGCCTACGTACTAAAACACAGCAGATATTGGATAACATTAACATCGTCTCGCATTTAAGACATCCATAAAATTAATAGTCTACAGTTCACTCTATCTCTCCGCCAGACAGTACAAGGTTATTTAACGATTTATAACATGCTTATCCAAACAGTTGCCTACGCTGTCCATGGGAAAACCACGGCTTGCAGAAGGTCCACAGCCAAAAAATTTTTCCTTTTTTTTATTTTTTTCTTTACGACGCGCGCCTTAAGTAAGTCAACATGGCGTTCAAATGAACGATGATGCAAGGGGGCAGTAACACACACGCAAGGCAATTTCCGATCACAGAGCAGAGAAACGTTGCCACATAGTTATTAATAACTCCCACAACATCGGGAGATTGGCCCCGCCAGACAACGACCGTTGCACTAACTAGGTGAAAAATCTTACTTTCAATGACGACACCACCTTCTGGAGGTTACTGGCAGCCGCAGACGAACTTCATAGCTTCGCCAGCACATGAACGGGAACCAAACGTTGTCCACAGATTTACGGCCTCTTGTGTCCTCACGCCCCGGATTTTTGGGCCCATCCCGACTTAGCACAGAGGGACCGAGCGTCCCGCTACAAAACGGTCGTCCAGGTCCAAACACTCGTCTCAACTGCCTCCTCCGCCCTCGGCACGGCACACAGCGCCTCCTCCCAGCAGGCGCGCTAGCAGCGCGCTCGGGAAGGCTCCGCAACGTCCTCTAGGAAACTCCAAACAGGAGTAAACCAAGGGAAAAACAGGAACCGTGGCAAACAACACGGTTCACATATATAAAGCTTAGTTGAAAAAATAAATGATTATATTTGTAGGCGATTTGCAAAATTTTGAACGCAGAGCTGCAATCTCCGGCAGCAACAACTCGAACTTTGCTTGGATGACAGAAGCTTCAAGTCTACGCCACATTTCGTCAGTCGTTGTGGCTGGAAGGAGCTGGTAAGCCATTCTAAGGGTAACCATAGAGCAGATGTTTTCTGCAGATGAGACATCTGGAGCACGTGCTGGCCAGGTAAAACAGTCGAAAATCGTCCACGTCCAAGCGAGTCACGACAGAGGGGGCAACATGTGGTCTTGCGATATCTTGTTGGAAGATGTTATGGACTCCTTGGAGATAGAGCTCACTCACGTTTCTTAATATGTCTGAATTAAGAGCTGTACGCTCCAACGATGGTATTGTACTACACACAATGGCACCCCATACCATCACACCTTGTGCTGAGCCCGTATGACGATGATGAAACCACTGCTGGCGAGTCTGTCGCTGTTGCTGAATCAAGGGAATCTGCAACAATGATCACCGTGCTCCAGGCATCATCTTCCTATCCGTGTGGGTACTTGTCTTGGTGCAAATAGGCCCATTTCCTAACTCAAGGTGTGTGACATTGAGATATGATCCTGTAAGACCGACAGGGTGTACAGGAATAAGTGCAGGTATTTCTGTTATTGACTGAGGACGGTGTACCAAACAACATTATACCAGTATTTACGTCATTTTCAGACTAACAATAGAGTTACTGGGAGAAGCACGCTTTCAGATTGGTTAGTACCTCCGAGTAGACGTGGAAAGAACATACAATTAATGCTGATTTCCCCCGGTCACCAGGTCAGGTGTGCAGTGTGGGCACGTGGACGCAAAATGTGCAGTCTATACTGATAGGTGAGAATCCACTTAGTGGTGCAGTTACGACTGTGCACAAAATGTCAGGTCACAGCATTCGTGACGTACTTGTGTGAAGTCTGTTCGCCATAGGAAAAAAAAGAAAGAAAAAAATTAAAAAAAAGAAAGTAACCCACTGATTTATGTTAAGGTACGAAGTAAAAAAATATATGCTCTTATGTTCGTCACACACTATACGTCTTCTCTTTAGTGCTATGGTCCTGCACAGTGTTGAGTATGGTCGTCATCAATCCATAGGTTCCATATTCGTATGAGAGTCGATGTGTCCCGACCAATGCGAAGAGCAATACCACAGAAACCACAAACCACAGTATCGATAAGCCACAATCTGGTTGCTGACGAAATTCTCCGTTTCTCCTTCTTACACCAGTCGCAACACGATATTCTCACAACAATCATCGTTCAAATATGATTTCTGAAGGAGAAATCGCTGAGCAATCTTACTCTGTGTTGGATTTAAATCATAACCGTTTGCGCATCCAGTCTTGTGGTACATCACATGCCAACTTGAGATTTGTTGCGTCATATCTTCGTGATGCAATTTTAATGACTTGATGTGTTCAGAGGACTGGCATTTTCATTTTGTATCATATCAGTGTAGTTTTTCGAAGTGAGGCCGCGAAACTTTCCCCGTTTACTGGTAGTCGAAGAATCATCTATATCGTAGAATCATTATTTATTTTACCATAATGAACTTCATAAACGAAATCTGCATCTACACCTATACTCGGTTGTCCAACGTGCGGAGATTGCTGAAGATTGCTTTGTGTACCACTGGCACTGTCTCCTTTTCCTGTTACAGTCGTGAAAAGACAACTGGATGAATGATGGCTGCTAAAAAAAATGGTTCAAATGGCTCTGAGCACTATGCGACTTAACTTCTAAGGTCATCAGTCGCCTAATTAAACCTAACTAACCTAAGGAAATCACATACATCCATGCCCGAGGCAGGATTCGAACCTGTGACCGTAGCGGTCGCGCGGTTCCAGACTGTAGCACCTAGAACCGCTCGGCCACTCCGGCCGGCTTGATGGCTGCTCAGCCTCATATAATGTCACCTTCGTGGTCCTTACGTGAGATGTGCATAGGAGAAGGCAATAAATTGCTGAACTCTTCTAGGAACGTACGATCTCGGAACTCTAGTAGGGGACCACATTGTGAAGCCGAACGCCGCTATTGAAGTTTCACCCGCTGGAGTTGGCTGAGCATCTTTCGCACTTATAAAATAGAGCTGTAACGAAACGGTCTATGCCCCATTCGATCTTTCTGTTTCCCCCATCAGTCCTACTTCTCCTCTTTTTCCTTGCTTTATCCCATGTTATTCTGAATTTTCGATGTCCTTCCTCCTGGGACAAATTTGTGTAGTCCATCTGCCTGCGCCTTTTGTTATCACAATTATGCGTGACTGTGACGACTTTTTCGAAAAGTTTGGGAATCGCCTAGCTTAGGTGAAATGTGGGAACCAGCCCATAATTGACCTACTCAAATGTGAGAAACAGCCTATAAACAACATCCCGACTGGCTGGCACACCGGTTCTCGTTGAAGATCCGCCGCGCCGGGCTCATTCTGTCTGCGGCAGGCGCGCCTTTTCGAACCCCAGAAGGGGCGTGCGAACTCGCTCTGTTATCCGCGCAGGTCGTGCGTATGTCAGAGTGGCGAACAGTATTCAAGTCCTGGTTGAACAAGGGTTTGTAAGCTACCTCCTTTGTGAATGAAATACGTATTATGTGGTTTCTTATAATGATTCTCAGTATTTCATTTGCCACATTTGCAGTTTGTGTTATGTGGTCGTTCCGCTTTACATCGCTCCGAACGCATACTTTAGATATTTTATAAATGTGATTGCTTCCCGTAACTAGAAATGGACGAACATTTCTCAAAAGCATAGTAGGAAAAGCAGGACAGAGACAAATAAGCACAAGAAACGTCAATGCGAAATAATTGATACTTTGATTCATAGACAATAGACGTAAATAAAAAATACTTAGGGGCGAAAATTAGGAACACAGTAAGACAAGTAACTTAGAAATTAGATCAATAGGGAGTTCTGAAGTGTTGGCAGAAGAGCCAACACCGTGTTGCTAGAGGAGGCCGAAATGCACGCTTTTAAGCTCACGCAGACTGGCGTGAGGTCTGGAACAATTAAAGGAGTTTATAGTAGCAAATAAAGTACGTAGTTGATGTAATACTTAACTTTAATCCATAATTGGTGTACACCGCTCTTGACGGTACATTAATAAGAATCTCAATATAAACTGGTAATGGCGCCTTGCTAGGTCGTAGCAAATGACGTAGCTGAAGGCTAAGCTAACTATCGTCTCGGAAAATGAGAGCGTATTTGTCAGTTTAGCATCGCTAGCAAAGTCGGCTGTACAACTGGGGCGAGTGCTAGGAAGTCTCTCTAGACCTGCCGTGTGGCGGCGCTCGGTCTGCAATCACCGACAGTGGCGACACGCGGGTCCGACGTATACTACCGGACCGCGGCCGATTTAAAGGCTACCACCTAGCAAGTGTGGTGTCTGGCGGTGACACCACATTCCTCCCCCGCAAATCGGCGTACGGTTGTGTTATAAGGCTTCCGCCCGCCGTGGGGAGGACCCCATGTTGACGTATGGACGAGGTGGGGAGCCTAACAACAGGCGAGGCTGTGCCACCCGCACCCTCCCATTCGGTCCCAGGGGAGCTAGGAAACGCCTGAAAACCTAGTCCAGGGTGCACGCCAACATGCGGTTTATGCGCCCGCAGAGAGACAGGAGGGGCCGAAGGGTCGACCTCCATCAGAACGGGGCACCCGACAGGCGAAGACGACATCTGGTCCGGAGCGGGCAAGAGGTCCATGTCGGAGGACAGCTGATCGCGGGAAGCGATCCGCGGCGCGCGACCCAGGGAGGCACTTGGCGGCTGCAGCGAAGCGTCCACTGTGGGCGTCGCCGGCGGGAGAACAGGCGGCGGCGGCGGCGGCGCGTCGCCATGGGACAAAATGGAAGGCAGCGTCGGCAACACCTGGGGATGAGGCGAGCCAGTAGATGGGTCCCCAGGGCGCTGACCGGACGGCACTGTCGCTGAAAGCACACGGGGTGCGGCAGAACCCGTGCGACGACAGAGGCGCAGCTGATTGAGATGCCGACGCACCTGACCAGTGGCCCCCAAAACCCGATACATAGCGCGGCCGAGGCAGCGAAGAATGCGCCCTGAGAGCCAACGCCGTGAACCTCGATAGTTGCGATAGTATATAACGTCGCCTGGGGCAAAAGCAGGTGTCTGACGCTGCACAGGAACCTGATGCGGCGGATGCAGCAAAGACATCAAGGTTCGATGAGGACGACCGTGGAGCAACTCAGCCGGCGAGCGACCATCTCGGGGCTGAGAGCGATACGAAGACAAAAAGAGCAATAACGCGTCCTCCCGAGAATGAGACTCTTTCAACTTCAACATCTGTGACTTGAAAGTCCGGACCAATCGTTCAGCGGCACCGTTTGACTGAGGCGAAAACGGCGCGGATGTCAGATGGTGAATACCATTGGCCTTGCAGCATGACTGAAATTCTGCGGACATGAATTGTGGGCCATTGTCGAAAACAATAGTCTGTGGAAGACCTTCAATACAAAAGATAGCGGATAACGCTTGGATGGTGGCAGATGACGTCGTGGAAGACATCCGGACAACAAAAGGAAAATTACTGAATGAATCTACCACAACCAACCATCGGGCATTCCAGAATGGACCAGCAAAATCGATGTGTAAGCGTTGCCAAGGGGAAGTGGCTTTCGGCCATGCAAAGAATTTCCTCGGTGGTGTGGATTGTTGTTCGGCACACGCCACGTAAGAAGAGCACTTATTCGTAATCGCAGCATCGATTCCGAACCAAGTACAGTGCTGACGAGCAAGTTGTTTCGTTCGCACTATACCCCAATGTCCTTGGTGGAGAAGTCGTAAGACAGAGGACTGTAACGAACGTGGGACCACGACCCTGGACTGATCATTATCAGAAAGCAACAGCAAAACACCACGTCGTACAAAAAGTCTCTCCTTGTGTGCAAAAAATCGGCGAACCAAAGGATCCTCGATCCGTGACTTTGACAAGGGCCATTGCATAGCAACAAAACGCAGAACGGTAGCAAGGACAGGGTCTGCAGCTGTGGCTGTAGCTACACGACGAAAATCAATCGGAAACGATTCGACCACGTCATCGGTTTCCGAATCAATGAACAGGCAAGCAAGTTCGGAGGAATCGAATGCTCCATCCTCAGCAACAGGCAAACGGGACAACGCATCGGCGTTTCCGTGCTTAGCAGTGGACCGATACAAGATATCGTAGCGGTACTGCGAGAGGAAAATAGACCAGCGAATGAATTTATGCGCTGTACGTGGAGGTACAGGCTTGTTCGGATCAAAAAGCGATATCAAAGGTTTGAGGTCTGTGATGATGGTAAAGTGACGACCATACAAGAAATCATGAAACTTTGTAACACCAAACACGAGAGCCAAAGCTTCTTTCTCGATCTGGGAATAATTTCTTTGCGCAGACGAGAGCAATTTGGACGCAAAGGCAATAGGGCGATCATGTGATCCATCTTTGTGCGCAAGCACAGCACCGATCCCGAAATCCCATGCATCTACCATCAACAAAAGGGGTTTCTGGGGATCGAATGGCGTAAGGCCATTATTAGAAAACAACGCCGATTTCAACTGGCTGAAATGGAAGAGGCATGTGGCACATATCTGTGGTAATAATTAATTTTTCCCAGCACACTCTGTAGCTGCTTCAAATTCTGCGGCGATGGCAAGTCTTGTATGGCACGGAGGTGCTCTGGACTCGGATGTATGCGTTGGGCATTGAGTACATGGCCCAGGTAGGGTAAGTCCCGAGCACAAAACACACACTTGTCCTTCCGCAAGCGAAGACCATTTTGTCGCAAGACCTGAAATAATGTTCGGAGATTGGCTAAATGTTCTTCTTCCGTCTTTCCGGAGATCACAATATCGTCCAGATAGTTTGCTGCAGTAGGGAACGAGGCACAAACTGTTTGTAGATATTGCTGAAACAATGCAGGGGCGGATGCACACCCGCATGGCAGTCTTTCGAATCGATACATACCAAGATGCGTATTAACCATCAAAACTCGCTGGGATTCTTCGTCCACCGATATCTGCAAGTACGCATCTGCTAGGTCCTACTTCGAAAAATATTTACCCGGGCACAGTTTGTCAAAAAGATCTTCCGGGCGGGGTAAAGGAAAAGTTGCAGTCACTAGTTGGGGATTCGCTGTTGCCTTGAAGTCCACGCAGAGTCTCAATTTTCCGGAAGGTTTTGGCAAAATTACTGAGGATGATGCCCAGAGAGAAGCCTGCACACGTTCAATCACACCTTGTGATTCCAAATCGTGTAATGTTCTTGCGACCTCATCACGCAATGCGTGGGGAACATTGCGCGCTCGTTCTGAAAAATTTCGGTTGCGCGTTGACTTTCAGTTCCAAATGTGCTTTATAGTTTTTAGCGCAACCTAGGCCTGGTGAAAAAATGTCTGCAAATTCTTCAAAAATGTCTGCAAATTCTTCACATAGACGACAACACTGGCTGAAGGCACAGTCTGGTTCACTGACAGGACCTGATTTACTATAGACAAGGGAAAAAACCGAAATAAATCTAAAACAAACAAGTTCACTGCAGCAGAAGAACGAAGGACGTAAACAGACACAAGTTTTGTTTGTCCCTTGTATGTTGCAAGAAGGCTGCACTGTCCTAACACAGGGATATTCTGACCGGAATAGCTAGTTAACTTAACATTTGCGGCACGCAACGGAGGTGTGCCCAGCTGTTGGTACGTGTCTTTATTGATCAATGAAACAGCAGCTCCGGTATCAAGCTGGAATGGTATCACGTGGCCATGAATGTCCAAATCTACAAAAAGTTTATTGTCCTGCTGACGACAAGAGCGACTGTCTCGTGCAACGTGAACCGACACTGGTACAGAAGCACTCGCGACCTGACGCGCAGCTGTCGCCAAGCCCTCCGCTACGTGTGCCGCGCCAGCAAGCAAACGCAGTGCTAAAATCATGTCCGCGGTGTGCAACTAGACATTCGAGTGAGAATTGCCTGTCTCGCCAAGCTATTTGCTTTTCCTGTAATAAAAAAGGACATGTTCAAAGTTTTTGCCAGAAAAAGCTCAGAACGGACACACACAACCATTCCAGGCCCTTTGTTTCGCGCCGGAATCGGCATCGAACCAAGAATACTCAGGCTCGTGAACCTTCGCCCATGGAAGTTCATGTAGTTAATTCCACTCTGCCCAGTGCCACTCTCTCTCACGGTGACTGTGTTCGTCCCAAAAATAGTGTGCGTCGACGTCGCCGGAAATCCCATCCTCGTCGCCATGTGAAGTGTTGGCAGAAGAGCCAACACCGTGTTGCTAGAGGAGGCCGAAATGCACGCTTTTAAGCTCACGCAGACTGGCGTGAGGTCTGGAACAATTAAAGGAGTTTATAGTAGCAAATAAAGTAGTAGTTGTTGTAATACTTAACTTTAATCCATATTTGGTGTACACCGCTCTTGACGGTACATTAATAAGAATCTCAATATAAACTGGTAATGGCGCCTTGAAGTATTGAATAGGATTGGGGAGAAGAGAAGTTTGTGGCACAACTTGACCAGAAGAAGGGATCGGTTGGTAGGACATGTTCTGAGGCATCAAGGGATCACCAATTTAGTATTGGAGGGCAGCGTGGAGGGTAAAAATCGTAGAGGGAGACCAAGAGATGAATACACTAAGCAGATTCAGAAGGATGTAGGTTGCAGTAGGTACTGGGAGATGAAAAAGCTTGCACAGGATAGAGTAGCATGGAGAGCTGCATCAAACCAGTCTGAGGACTGATGACCACAACAACAACAATGGCGCCTTGCTAGGTCGTAGCAAATGACGTAGCTGAAGGCTATGCTAACTATCGTCTCGGCAAATGAGAGCGTATTTGTCAGTGCAGCATCGCTAGCAAAGTCGGCTGTACAAGTGGGGCGAGTGCTAGGAAGTCTCTCTAGACCTGTCGTGTGGCGGCGCTCGGTCTGCAATCACTGACAGTGGCGACACGCGGGTCCGACGTATACTACCGGACCGCGGCCGATTTAAAGGCTACCACCTAGCAAGTGTGGTGTCTGGCGGTGACACCACAAGTTCAATGAAGCAAAATCGATTTGTTCCAGGAAAAAAGTGAAGAGAAGGAAAAAGAAATTTTCTGGAGGGACAGTTGTAGCACGCAGAAAAGTAAAATTATCGGGCGGAGAACAAGGACATGTAGTATGAACATTAAGACTGTACTAGGAATTCCAGCCTTAAACACTGAGGAGACAACACGCAGATGAAGAGTGTACACTGACTGTCACTATGAATGGTAGGATCTGTCTGCTAACGCGACTGAGCGTAATGGGTGTTGATTTGGGGATCGTAGGGGATACAGCACCAGATGCGATATTCGAGAAGGGCTCGCGATGAGACAAGGCAGAAGAAGCAGATGGTATTCGTTTGAAAGTAGTAGCAACACTGAAGCAAGATGCTGCTAATCTTTTATACAGTATAGCTTGTACGATCAATATAACTTCGGAAGAATTGTCAACTACACATTTCTGAGTAGATAAATGCGAGAGTTATAGTACGGTCAGCATGGTAATGACGCTTGTAAGTTGCGAACCAGAACTGTGTGCAGCAGAATCAGCAAGAAAATTAAGGATGTGGATGAAGGGCAGCAGACAGATCCATATCCCTAGATTTCCGGAAAGATTTTGGCACAGTGTAAGATGTTAACGAAGATACGAATGTATGGGATAAGTTCACAGATATGTGAGTGGCAGCTATCCCTAAGTATGGAAAAATATAAGTTAATGCCGATGAGTAGGAAGAACTAACCTCTAATCTTCCGATGCACTTGTTCAAATATCTGGGCATAACTCTGCAAAGCGATATGAGATGGAACGAACTGTGGTAGGGAATGCGAATGGTCGACTCTGGTTTATTGGGAGAGTTTTAGGAAAGAGTGGTTTACCTGTAAACGAGACCGCATATAGGACGCTGCTGCGATTTATTCTTGGGTACTGCTGTGTGTTTGGGATCCGTACCAGGTCGGATTGAAGGAAGACATCGAAGCAAATCAGAGGCGTGCTGCTAGATTTGTTACCGATAGGTTCGACCACACGTACTTGTTGAGGAGATACTTCGGAAGCTAGAGTAGGAATCCCTGGGGGGAAGGCGACGTGCTTTTCGAGAAGCAATTCTGAGAAAATTTAGACCATTTGAAGCTGCCTGCTGAACAATTCAACTACCTCCAAGATACACTGCTCTGGGTGCCATGAAGATACGAGAAATTAAGGCTCATACGGAGGCATACAGACAGTCGCTTTTTCCGTCGCTCTATTTGCGAGTGGAACAGGAAAGGAAATGACAAGTAGTGGTACAGGGTAACCTCCGCCAGGCACCGTACGGTAGCTTGTGGAGTATAGATGTAGATGTAGATGTTAGGTCATGACCAGTTTAGCTTTAGGAGAGGAAGTTTGTAGTTGAAAATGACGAAGGAGCAAAGTAGTAAAACAAAATGGTAACATCTTGTTTGGATTTATTGGTTTAGGATAAGTACTCGACAATGCATAGTGATGTAAGGTGATACAGGCCTCATGAAATAGAAATACGCAGCAGCAACAACAGGATGTAAAAATGCGTCTACATTATTTTGCTTTTCGTCTAACAAAATGTCTCTCATGTTTTCCAGGCGTACGTAGTGTAAAGTCGTAGTGTCATTACTTTCTGAACCATCTATATTGCTGCCAGAAGCCGAAGCTACAAGTCACTGTCGATTGCTTGCGTCACGTCTTTGATTATTCGCGTCATTTCGCGGATCAATTTCTACGATTTGCACATGTCTTTCTGAAGTTCTGTCACGTGGAGGATGCCAGTTAGGTCCCTCCTGTCTATTAGATACAAGTTCTTGGTTGTGTCTGTTATTAAAATTTCTATTTTCCTGTCTGTCTGCATGACTACTTCTTGTGTAATTTCGACTGTCACTTCTGAAATTACTGTTAGACCTACTACCCTGGTTATTTCTGTAGTAAGAATTTCTATTACTGTATGAATAATTTCTGTCTTGATGATACCGATTACTGTTTCCGTATGATTGATCATTCCGGTACGAATTACCGTTATTATAATTGTCTGTGTAATTTCTGTTAGAACGTCTGTTATTGTCATAAGGCTGGTATCTATTGTCCTGTCTGTTACGTCTGTCATTCTCAAAATTACCCATATAACACCCGTTCCGATCACTATCCCTTTTCTCTGAAAATCTATTGTAACTACTGTTACTGAAAAAATTACAGGAAGTCCCGTCGTCATTGTCATACTCGAGTTCTTGTAGCAAAGTCTTAAAAGTCTCAATGTCGTCTTTACATCTTCCAGCTAAAGCAATTTGTCTTATGGATTGTGGCAGCTTAGTTAAACAAATGCGAATTAGTTCAGTCGGGCTATAAGGGCTGGAAAGGAACTGATTCTTTCGAATCATGTCTTCAAAATATTCTGCTGGCGTGCGGAACTCAGACTGTTTAAAATTACGCTGCATAATAAGACTATGTTTGACTCTGTCTTGTGTGTTTTCGGACCAATATGCCGATAGAAATGCATGATAAAAATCATTTAAATTATTACAATATCTAATAAGTGCGCGCATGCGCGTCGCCGGTTCGTTTTCTAAATATCCACACATAAATTCCAGTTTGTGACTTAGTGGCCAATTTGGTGGAAGTACGTACATAAATTGATCTAACCATTCTTGGAATTGCGAAAGATCTTAAATTTCCGAACAGTCAAGAAGTGTTTATAGTCAAAGTTTTCTCCTCGTGGCGACAAAGACCTACCGCTACTGTTCCAGTCAGAATGTCGATTATTGTCAAGTTCACGCGCCTGGCGCTCTCTTGTTGCATCCCGTAAATGAAACAAATTATTTTCTTCAAACTCTTCTGCTATTTGTGATTCTAAATTTCTTGTACTGTCTTTTCCTACGATTTCGCCTTCAATTTGTTTGGCTTGCTTTCGTAATGCCTCAACTTCCCTTTTAACGCGTTCATTAAATTTTCCCTGATTTTCAACATGTTTATTTATGTTCTGGTACTCTTCGGTTTCTGCAAATGGCAATGGAGCTGTATCATCTGAATCTCTGTCCCCATTTAAACTAAGACTTGTCAATTTATCTGAAATTTCCTCAACTCTTTCCGATAAATCACCTATTTGTTCTTTCTGTTTATTTACGTCTTCCGTAAGTGTCGCGACTCGGGTTTCAGTATTAACACATTTGGTAGTTAACTGTTCATATTGTTATGTTAGATTATTTATTCTGTCATTTGGTACGGATTCCTCGATTCTCTCAAATATTTCCTCCTTATTGTGTGCACATTGTAAATTTAACTCTGAAAATTTTTGTACTATCACGCGATCTCTTTCTTCCTGTTCTCTATCCTGTTCCTTTTGTCTAATCTCTACTGCAATTAATCTATTATTGTGAGAATTCAAAATCGGTTGTACTTGTTCTCTGATTTCTTTCTTTAATTCATCTTTCATATTTTTGAAACATGTCCCTATTCGTGAGTCTAACCGTGTTTCCATTGTTCCCATCTCAGTTCTAATTGTTCCTATTTGTGATCCCACTGAGTATAACCGTGTTTCCATTGTTCCCATCTCAGTTCTAATTGTTCCTATCTCAGTTTTAATTGTTCCTATCTCTGTTTTAAATTCAGATCGAAAATTTAATATTGCACTCATCAACTCCTCCATATTAACTTGTTCGAAATTCCTTTTGCCCCTAACATCTCCCCCAAAACCAGCTTCCTTCGTCATAGCTGTAAAGCTGTCTATGTTCGATACTATTCCAGAATCTTCTATCGTTAATCTCGTATTCTGTGAATTTTCTGATTGAGAAAAATTTTGAAATGGTTCCGGACTGTCTTCCCGACTTATTAAATTGTTTTCAACTCCATTATTCATCATACTGTTGTCCTGTGTTGGCGAGTTCGCCATGTCAACAATTTCGTCATTCTCACTATTCATCATTTTCGCCTTTTTCATCGATCACGTAATCATTTACAAAACATACAAAACTCGTCACAATACGAAAATTACAGAGAATATAACACGTTATCACCAACAATACCATTCACATGAAATGCTTCCCTCAAACACGATTAACGAACAATTGAAATAATTGCACTAAATTATCAAACCCGTAGACAAGACAACAAAAAATAAATTTTGCAAAATACCATTACAAGAATGCCAACTACCAAATCTACACGTGCAATATAGACTACAATTACTAAACTACAAATTACTACAACAATACTACTGTCTACTATTTTTACAATCAGAAGAATTCCAAGGGACGATCCTGGCAGGGTCGCCACATGCATGGGGGCTTAATTAAAATAAATGAAAATAATTATAATTTTTAGTAGCTGTATGTCCGATTACGAAGTCTCATAAACGGTTGGCCCTAGTTTCAGTACGCAATCTGACTGCATAGAATAACGACAAAGAATGAAAGAAAATTTTCGTTAACACAGTTAATTAATTAAGTCCCCAACAACTATAAAACCTATGAAACCAAAACACAAGTGTAATTGTTCTGTGTGTGGAAGTGTGATTCAACGTACACATCTGCCACGGTTCTTCTTTAATAAGACAAGAAATTTTAAATACCATTTATACTGAAGTAATTAAAAAAAAATTGAAATACTATAATTGCGCAAGAAAACCAGAATTACACTCTAATACAAGAACACGAGCCAGGTGCTTTGTTGACTGAACGTGTAATGACGCATTATTTAAGACACTGAAATAATGAAAAAACAGGGAATATTTTACCTTCATATATATTGACGAAAAGCACTCTGATCATTACAATATCTCGATTACAACAACATCTGCTGTCTATCCCATCAAACAACTGCATAAAACATGGAACAAGCACTCCCTACTATAACTTCTCGACAAGAACTTTTCACTACGACATCTCAGCAAGCACTGACTACCACGAGTTCTCGACAAGCACTGCCAGTGGAGGCGGCGGAATAAAACTCTTTGGTGCAATCTCTGGCGCTGTAGCTCAGTGTAGCCACCTTTCAATACTCTCTACGATTAATAGTTTCTACAGCGTCGTCGCGCAGCGATAAGCGCTCGGGTTCGTAATCCGAAGGTCGCCGGATCGAATTTCGCGCCATGCAATTTTTTTATTATTAGTTTTTTGTAATTCAAATATATATATATATATATATATATATATATATATATATATATATATATATATATATATATATAAACTATTAATGAACTGCTTATGCATGTTGGTGAAGGCGGATCGCTCTCCAATTGTACCGCCTCCATTTTTCCGTTTTTTTAACAGGGTGTACCAAAGCTCTCCCGTCCGCACTGATTTTCGACGATGTTGTAAGTTGCGCTAGGGACCGCATCTACCTTCTTTCGAAGTTAGCAGGCAACTACACTGTTATGCGGCGGCTCGTTTCGGCCCATTCAACATGTCCTTCAAGTGTAACGAGCGAGTAACGGAGTTTATATTTCATACCTGCCACAGCAAATTTGTGCTCGTGGGGTCTCTAATCTAATTCGAACGTTTGACTTACGCTATACGTATTCGTTTCGGAATATCGTTTCTACGTCTTCCGTTAACTAGACGTGGTTGACATTATGAAGACAATTAATAACATTTGTGAAATACAACTTTGTTTGCGGAAAACATAATGATGTTCGAAGTCGCCAGTTTTTCCGCGACAAACGACTTTCAACAACTTATTATATGCATTATTGTTGCAACTGATTGCCAAAAAACAATTCCAAAAAAAAAAAAAAATGTTGCATGGTGCGAGATTCAATCCGGCGACCTTCGGAATACAAACCCGAGTGCTTACCGCTGCGCGACGACGCTGTGGAAAATTACTAATCGTAGAGAGTATTTCACCGCAACGGTTTCTTTTAACTGTCGATTTTCTCGACAACGGCTGAGAAGTGCATCTTGGTGCTTTGCCACATTACACCTCTGGCCATGAGCTTTTATTATGCGCAGTATGAATCGAATCTGAATTTGACAATTGGCGGCCTCCCCTTGTAAGAGAACCATTTATTCGGCGAAATAAACTGATACACTTGAACCAAGTAGTTAATATGAATACACAAAGTCTGTAGTTAGACAAATAGAAAGGTTGGCAGCCATGCGTAGTACAGAATGACAGCCACAGTTGTCAACAAATACTGGTCAGTGTTCTTTATAAGAAACCACATGAGACACTGATTGCTCCAAGCTACGGGGGCATGGCTACAGATTGTTGGTGCTCAGAGGGTCCCGCCAGGTTATGTGACAAGAACTCCGTGGATATGACTTCCTCGAAAAGCTCTTCTTGTGGTGACAACTTACAGACCACAAACACACCAGCACTGTCACCCTTGGTCTAGAAGTAGAGTCTTTGAATAGTAATCAAAACCCGCCACCGCTTAAATTTTGATTAATAATCAGCATTGGCGGTCGAAAACTTCTAGCATAAGAAGTCACCATCATTCTGCCAATGGGCATGTCAAAGAGGGCGGAGGAGCAGACAGAGGTTCAGAGCACTCTCTTGTCCTTGGGGTGGGAAACTGCCCCTAAGGGCGGAAGAATCAGTGGTGATCAACGGCATGAGGAGGTAAAAGGCAATGGAAACCACTGCATTACAACACATAACGTGTATCCACAGGACATATGGCCTGAAATTGAAGAAGTGTCATGATGGTGTCTTCATCATCACAAGATTTTGGAACAGTCAACCATTCGGACCTCTGGGAGGGGACCGCCAAGCGGGAGGTGACCGTGAGAAAAAGATTGAATTACCAACGAAAGGATGACGCTTTAGGAGTGGTGGCGTGGAATGTCAGAAGCTTGCACGTGGTAGGGAAACTATAAAATCTAAAAGGGAAATGCAAAGGCCCAATCTGGATATAGTGGGGGTCAGTGAAATGAAACGAAAACAAGACAAGGATTTCTGGTCAGATGAGCATAGAATAATATCAACAGCAGCAGATGATGGTATAACGGGATTAGGATTCGTTGTGAATAGGGAGCTAGGGCAGAGAGAGTGTTAGTGTGCACAGTTCAGTGGTAGGATTGTTCTTATCAGAATCGACAGCACACCAACAACGACAACAATACTTAAGGTATACATGCCAACATCGCAAGCTGAAGGTGAAGAGAGAGTGAAAGTATATTAGGATATTCAAAGGGTAATACAGTGTGTAAAGTAAGATGAAAATCTAATAGCCATGGGGGACTGGAATGCAGTTGTACTGCACGGAGTAGAGGAAATGGTTACTGGAGAGTATGAACTTGGGTCGAGTAATGAGTGAGAAGAAAGACTAGTTGAGTTCTGTTACAAATTTCAGCTAGTAATAGCGAATACCCTGTTCAAGAATCACAAGAGGAGGAGATATATTCGGAAATGGCAGAGTGATAGGGGGCGATTTGAGTTAGATTACATCATGGTCAGACAAAAATTCCGAAATCAGATATTGTATTGTAAGACGTAACCAGGAGCAGATATGGACTCAGATCACAATGTAGAAGTAATGAAGAGTAGTTTAAGAGGTTATTTAGGAAGAACCAATACGTAAAGAAGTGGGATACAGAAGTATTAAGGAATGACGAGATAAGCTTGAAATTTTCAAAGCCTATAGATACAGCAATAACGAATAGCTCAGTAGGCAGTACAATGGAAGAGGAATGGACACCTCCAGAAAGGCCAATCACAGAAGTTGGAATGAAAAATGTAGGTACAAAGAAGATAACTCCAAAGAAGATATGAGTAACCAAAGATCAGTTGATCGACAAAAGGAGGGAGTACAAAAATGTTCAGGGAAATTGAGGAATGCAAAATAGAAGTCGCTGACCAATGAAATAAAATAAGAAGTGCAGAGAAGCTAAGACGAAAAGGTTACAAGAAATATGTGAGGAAATCGAAAGAGGAAAGGTTTTCGGAAGGACTGACTCAGCATATATGAATGTCGAAACAACCTTCGGTGAAATTAAAGGCAAGACTGGCAACATTAAGAGTGCAGCGGAAATTCCACTGTTAAATACAGAGGAGAGAGCAAATAGGTGATACACAACAGTGAAGGCTTTGTCTGATGCGGTAGAAGTAGAAAGAGGAGTCGATTTAGAATAAGTGTGGGATCCAGTACTAGAATCAGAATTTATAACAGCTTTGGAGGACTTAAGAGCAAACAAAGCAAAAGGGATAAATAACATTCGTCAGAATCTCTAAATCATTCGGGTGAAGTGGGAATAAAGCGACAATTGACGTTGGTATCTAGAATGTAAGAGTCTGGCGACTTACTATCTGATTTTCGGAAAAATATCATCCACACAATTACGAAAAACTTCAAAAGCTGACCAGTGTGAGATATAACGCACTATTAGCTTAACAGTTCATGCATCCAAGTTGCTGAGAAGAATAATATACAGAAGAATGGAAAACAAAATTGAGGATGTGCTACATGAGAATCAGTTTGGGTTAAGGAAAGGTAAAGACACGGGAGAGGCAAATCTGACGCTGTGCTTAATAATGGAAACAAGACTAAAGAAAAATAAAGAGACGTTCGTAGGATACGTCGACTTGAAAAAAGCGTTCGACAGTGTAAAATAATGCAAGATGTAAGAAAATCTTAAAAGGTTGGGGTAAGCTATAGGGAGATACGGGTTATATACAACATGTACAAGAGGGCATAATAAGATTGGACGACCAAGAACTAAGCGCTCGGATTAAAAAGGGTGTAAGACAGTCATGTAGTCTTTCCCCCCTACTGTTCAATCTATTAATCGAAGAAGCAATGATGGAAATAAAAGAAAGGTTCAGGGGTTGGATTAAAATTCAAGGTGAAAGTATATGAATAATACAATTCGCTGATAATATTGCTGTCATGAGTCAAACTGAAGAAGAATTACATGATCAGTTGAATGGAATGATTGAGAGTAAATCGAAGAAAGATGAAAGTAATGAGACGTAGCGGAAATGAGAGCAGCGAGATACTTAACATCAGGATTGATGGTCACGAAGTAGGTGAAGTTACGGAATTCTGCCCCTAGGCAGCAAAATAACCAATGACGGACAGAGCAAGGACATCAAAAGCGGACTACCACTGGCAGAAGGGCGTTCTTGACAAAGAGAAGTCTACTAGCATGAAATATAGATCTTGATTTGGGAAGAAATTTCTGAGCATGTAAATTAGGAGCACCGGATTCTATGGTAGTGAAATATGAACTGTGGGAGAAACGGGAACAGAAGGGATCCGAAGCATTTGAGATGTGGTGCTACAGACTAACGTTGAAAATAAGGTAAGGATTGAGGGACTCTGCGCAGAATCGGAGAGGAAAGGAATATGTGAAAAACAGTGACTACGAGAAGGGACAGGATGGTAGGACATCTGTTAAGACATCAGGTAACGTCTTCATGGCCCTACAGGGAGCTGTAGTGTCCAAAAACTGTAGAGGAAGAGATAGATTGGAATAAATCCAGCAAATAATTGAGGACATACGTTGCGAGTGCTGCTTCAGATGAAAAGGTTGGTGCAAGAGAGGAATTAGTGGCGGGCTGCATCAAATCAGTAAGAAGACTGATGACTCTGAAATAAATCTGAGCTCTAAGTAAGGGGCAGTCTGTAACAACTGCGATAGCTCTGTGTCCCTGCTGGAGCCAGTATTCCTCTTTCACCTCTCCAGGAAATGGCACATAGGGTTGGAATCATCACAGCTCATGCCAGCACCACCTCGGTTGTGAGAGTAGTGCTTCTGGAGCTGGCTCTGGGTATGCCAATGCTGGAGTTAGATCCAGAAGGGTGGCATCAGCACCTCAATGATTTCAGACTGGACAGGGAGAGATATAGTGGGGAGTGTGTAGCTTCTGAAAGACAAGTCTGCGGCTGCTGGTGATGTAAGAGAAGAATTGGGTGGTACTGGAGCATGCTCAGTGACTGACCGGTCATGGACGTCCATCATTGGTGCTGGAGGATGGGAGCGTGTTGTGCCTTATGAGGCCTGGGCTCCATGTTGCACTGGCAGTGTCACAGGATGAACCTTGTTCTGGTGATGAAGGGGTGCCTCATGGTGTAGTCCTCATACGTAAGGTAGCTTCTTTGGAATGCAGATGGAGGCCTGAACCCATGTTTCAGAAGGCATATGTGTCTATGTACACATATTACCACATACTTACAAGTAACTTGTATGTAAATGTTGACCTAAGTTTTCATCAGTGTGATATGTAGTTTACCATGATAGTTCTGTTAAACTGGTATTAAGACGGCGAACTTAACCTGCAGTCGAGAGTGTTCTGGGCAGCGTAATGCACATACACTAAATTCTTAAAAGTTATCTCCTACATATGAGCAGTCTTGGTGAGCCATGGTAAAAATTGCTGTTTTGAAGAGCGCGTAGTGTGAAGCAGTCGCCCTCCGTTTCTGGCGGTGGCGCCGCTGTGGCAATCGCAGCTTTGGTGTCTCCCTCAGGAGGGAAAGGGGAAAGGTTGCCTGTTCACGTGCATTTAAGGGGCGCTATGAGCTCGGAGTCAGTCTGGGAGTCCATGCAGTGAGTCGACATAGTCAGTTGGAAGGCAGACACTCGCATGTTAGTCATTCGGCCCTAAGTCTCAGTCGTTGTTTGGTTCTGGACTGTCGGGTCTGTCGTTACTCCGCTGTTGGACGACCTGGCAGTCAGCAGTAGGCAGGTCCGCACGGTGCAAGTACGCGTCGGGAGGCAGACGGAAGGCCGTTGGTCGATCGGTCGGCTGGTCGTCGGATTGCGACATGTGGTCTGCTGAGCACTGACACCAGTATCAGTCGGAAAGAGTTGGCAGCCAGCAACAGTCGGGTCCTTGTGGTGTTAGTATTCGCCAGGACCGCTGTCGACGGAAGCGGGCTGCCGTTGGTCGTTTGCTCGGCCGGTCGTCTCACGCGACGACGTCTTGGATCCTCAGGACGAACACGATTTTCCGAGTCGGGATGTGGTTGGACCTTGTTTGTTCGTTGGAAACGAGCAGCGACGTAGTCTCCACAGCGCGAAGCCAGGCTGGCGCTTTTGGCGGCGGGCACGCGGTGTTGCATTTGGAAGCGCTAGCTGCGAGAGCGACGTTTCGCTTTCCTCCGAAGCAGTATCCTCAAGTTGAGTAATTAGTGACGTCTTTTTAAATCTCGACTGTTACGTTTTGTTCGTTATTTGTGGATTGTTGTTTCCTCAGCTGTTCACGCGTGTGATAACAAGTGGTGTGTGTTGTTGTCTAGAAACCGGAGCCTTCTTCCGTAGTCATTTGACAGTGTTGCGACTTTTGTTTTCTGTATTCTTTTAAACTTGTCTTGAGAAGTGTTTGATGCCTTGATCTTGGTGAGGCCGAGTTATAAGGTGTAGGTATCTTGGTTTACTCGACACTGGCCGATATTCTCTGTTGTTTGTGCAGTTGGATCTGACGGCTGGAAATCGGTCAGATTGTCGGTCGGAGTGTTAGTATGTCTGTCGTTCGGGGCTGCCTCTGTCATGTCTGTCGGGTTCGGCGTGTTAATGAATTTATAGCTTGGAGTGTAACGGCCTAATTCCTGAAATATGTTTTGATCTTGCCTATCATCTTGAGAGGCGGTATCTGTTTACTGTAGAGCATGTTAGCTTGTTTGGCCAACCTTGTATAATTTTTATAAGATTGCATTTCATGGGCTTTTATTTAAATGGTCATTTTAGTATCTAAAGTTGGCACCATTCCACCGTAAGACTTTTCTTAGAAGTTAAAATCAAGTTGCACATTCGGTGGCAAGTTAATATTTTAATTTTAGTGTATTGTACCATTTCCATCCCTCCTACGGGGTGCATAGTTTATGTGCTTGGGTGAATTGTTAAACCTTTAAGTTTAAAGTAATCTGGTGTGTTGCGGATTTGCACCAGTGTAGTCTTTCAGAGGTTGTTGTGAGCGGTCGTGTCAAAATAGGGGCGGCATGGTTCTCAGTCCAAAAGCTCATACAGTCAAAAATTTGTTCTTTCTGCCTCTGAATAAATTCTAACTTGATATTTAGAGGGTGTTTTCTGTTTATAATTTTAATCTGTTCTTAAAAAAAAACGCTTTTAGGAATAAAATTCCCATTTGTTAAAAACAATTTGATTCTCATTTCATCAGTTACTCCCTGGCAACTACTTATACGCTCACATAGTGTGATTAAATGTGTTAATGTTCTTGATCAATCGCTAGTAAATAAAATAAATTTTTAAGAATATTGTCTGAAAAGAAATAAAGTACGGTTCACTTGGTCTTTACTGAAAAGTTTTATTGTTCATGGGAAGCAGATTCATTTTTTTTTGGTAGCCTGATAACACTGCTGGGGACAGATTATTTTGAGCAAGCATGCCTGCAGTAGCTACAGAGTTATAGCTGACACCACTGCTTCGGGGATAATATCACTTTACTGCCACAAACCGATGGTTTTTATGTAACACAGTTGGATAGAATTAATGATCTGACACCACCGAAGACTGACATATTTTCATTGGCAACATTGACATCAACTGGCACACTTCAGAGTGGAGGTACCTGGTGGGATTGCCAAGCACTCATTCGTGAATAGCATGCCACTACAGTAAAATCCCATGACATATCATGATGTGGTAGCACAGAATGGTGTATCACCTGGGCGCCTTGTAACTGACCCAGAGGGGAGCAGCCCTCCCACTGCATTTGTTTAACCAAATAAAATGCTTACGCAATCACTCCTGTCCATTCCCATCCCAGTGTCAGTGGCAATTGTTTAAACAGCACAAGTGGACTAGCAAACTGGGTGGGGAAAATTATTTAATCATAAAACATGAGCATAGATCAAGGGTACTTCAGCCATTTTAAAATTGGATTTCTTTTAACTTCCAGCCATTTTAAACTTACACACATAAACTATTTTAAATTTTTTCAATTGTCCTCCATTTCATGCTTAGAACAATTGGTATAGTTCCACCCTCTAGAATGCTTTGAATTTCATGCCATTTTTTTAAATTCCCACTAATTTAAACATAGAAGATTTGGGCTACATCTGCTATATCGGATTTTGATGTCATAATTATGTGACAGAAGTGAGAGTGAAATCTGGTAATGCTGAATGGTAGCATTAGAAATCTGGCAACAATGTTGCCTTCGGTCATTTCCTGACTTTATGTTAATTTTCCGCCAATTCAAACACAAGACAGTTGGGTTATTTCTCCCATTTTGGGCTGTGATTTCATTGTGGTGGGAAAGAAGTGAGTGGAAATCTGATGACATTGATTAGTGTTATAATAAATCTGACAAAGATGCAGACTGGGATGGGTCCCACATTTCCCTTCTACTGAAGTCTACTGCTTAACAGTGCTGCTCACAACTGACTCATCTAATCCACATGTGTTTTGTACTGTTGGTAGTTCTGGCTGCGCCCATAGTTATTACGCTGATGCCACTTATCGGCCAGGAATAAGATCAGTCTCGACTCTTTTTATGTTAATTTTTTTAATGTACAGTATATTGCAGATGATGCATTTTACAGCTCCAAAGCAATATATTGTTCAAGTCCACTGGCGCCTTCGATTTCAAATTAAAATTTTAGTTTGTTACACGTTCTGTAGATCAATTGAACGTTTCTACATCAACACGCTACAACATCTAAATGATGTTGAAGTCAGTTTGCAGGATACGTCTACATGATTATTGGTAACAATAAAGAACATATTATCATTTTATTCCTACTCGTGCAAGTACACCTAAAAACAAGCTGTTTTTTTGCTGCCAATTTTTAAGTAGAAATTCGTCAGTGGAATAGAAGGGGCTGTCTAGGAGATTACAGTCGTACTGTGACTGTCTTTCACGGCATGGATAATACACTTGAAATCCTCCTGGGGGAAAGATAATGACTGATTAATTAATAACATTTATTTCCAACAGGTTGCGGAACCTTTCCTTCCGCAAGACGGATAAACTGAGACCTGTGTGCACTTCAGTCCTTTGAACATCCTACTACGACTCCTTTTCACTCCGTAACGCTGTCTATTCCTTCAACGTTAGACTAGATTTTTTTTACCAAACCCTGTATCAGATCTAAACGTAGTGTAGGGCCAGAATTTCACACGAATTACAATATTTTTCGAACGTGGTATCATAAAGTGTTCTAATTACTGTCGTTTGATACCCAAATCCAACTACATTCAACGTCGCAGTGCTGTTATGAATATATTACCTGATGTTTCTCTTGTGACCTGGCAAATACAGCACTGAATTGTAGCAGCGAACTGTGTATTCGCGAAAGTTGTTTTGTCACAGAACTTCAGAGTGGAGGTAATTGTAGAGTCAGTTCGGAAAGTTGTGCATAGCAGAGAAGCTCTTTGATGTACACTTGAGCGATATATGTAACAGCGTGTCGAGTTTCAATGAACTTCTCGCATTGTTCCACAGCATGTTTTATATGCATGGCTTACCAAACTCTGTTACGAAAGTATTGTACGCCCCATTATGAATAGATGAGGCTGCCAGCGGCATTTTCAGTTGGGAATGTCGCGGCACAAAGTGTGGTATGTAATTCTCATCACTAATCTCCAGGACAAACTGCATTGCCATTGCTCATATATCACTAGAAATTTGTCCGCCTATTCGGTATCCCTTGAGAAAGATCTAGGTTTTGCGTTTATAAATGAATACATTATTATTCATAGCAGGGAAACTTTAACACATTTGCTATTAATAGCCATTTTGTACTTCTGTTTTTGTATTTGAATTTCGATTCGTTGTTACAGTCGCCTGAAAATCATACAGATGAGAACAAATCCAGTTTTTGCAAATGAATGTTTATATTCTTTTCAAATTAAACATGGGTTACTTATGTATCCTAGAAATAGTCAGTGGTCGGTACTGAAAAGAAAATTAATTAATAGTACATATTTTGTTAGAACTCCAACTTTCCTGTGAGCACATTTCAGCTATTTAACTACTAACAATTGTAGGGTAATGATTTATCAATTACTTTCATTTTTCTGTTCTGTTCATGTTACCAGTTTACTTTGACTTTCGTTTTCTTTATTGACTGAATCTTGGCGTTCTTATATTTTTGAAAATCTCCCATTTTCACTTCTTTCTTCTAGTACTTCCACACACTCTTAATTTCACTACGTCTTCCTTTTATTCTTGGTCAACCTTGAAGTTTTCTTTGTCACATTAATAAATTGTTACTGAAGTTCATGCCAGTCACCATTTTTAGGGTTCTCATTTTCTTCTCTAAAGTCTTCAGTATTTCCAGCTGTAATACTAGCTCAACTGGAGCTGCATTTTATTATATTTTGGGTTTCCATTTTGTTACAGATGGAAGAAATCATATTTTACCCTTAGGCAAATTGTGATCTGAATGAAATTCAATATTTTTGGTCACTTTAACAGCTATAATTTCTTTACTTTTCTTTCTCAATTTGTTCAGTGAAGTCACCGAGAACCACTTTAACGTAGATTTATATACGCTGGAGGTATTAGCTTCTTAAATATGCCAAAACTGATTTACTTTCTGCAGATTTCTTCTATTGTCCTCATTTATAGGCGCACAGTTATTTATAATGGTGCATTTTTATTCTTGCACTTCATCATTATCATAGACCATAGAGATGGATATTTTCATTTAAAATCTGTTACGTTATAAATGATGGTTGATTACATAACATGCTGGTCCAGACACTGGCGTCATTTCCACTATTCTTACTGCTGGGATCCCTTTGTGGAGTCTGTAATGCCGTACATATACTACATTTGGTTCCAAGACTCTCGTTTCCTGCACCACTCGAATATATTTATGATTTATATACAGAAATAATTCTAATCCCTTGTATTTTCCAATTTTCAGGAGAGACTTTAATGGTGCAAAGTAGTACTTGTTCTCTTGAACCTAGAAGACGACATTTCATTCCATATTCTTTTCACAGCTGACGCTGGGACTCCCTAGAATCCTATGTGCCATTGGATTACAGGACACAACGGTGGATTTCTCATCGGAGTTACTACTAGTGGCAGTGCATCCGTTATCGAACTTTCGATTTTGCAGGTTGTAAATTGTAGAGAACAGGAAATCCAGGATCATCCCTGAATTCCCAAATAAGCCAAGGTAGTTATCCAGAAATATTGCCAAATCCAGCCTCCACTAACATGTGAAACAGGTACTGCCAGGGTACCACCTGTAATACGTAAAACTGTCATGTCCCTTGTCCATGGACAACAGGCTGCCTCTTTCGCCAGCTCCACTATTCAGAAGTCTATCTGCCTCTCTTTCGCTGTCATTCAGGTCTTCACCTTAACCTTGGAAACGGGCCTAAACCCACACTATCAACAAAGCCTGCTGAACCAAGATTTCTTTTAAGAGGTATCACTTCTCTATCACTCCACCTTTATTCTGGTTTCTGACAGGGAAGTTTTGAGCCTTTAGGACCAGGTTTTAATTTTATTAATTTTTCAAATAATTTCTTTCTAAGTTTTTTATTATTCTATTTAAATTTTTGTGGTATAGTTAATAGTGACGTTACAGTCCTTTTGTTATTTCTTTCTTTATGTCACTGAGCATATTTTCATTTTTAGGTATGGACCTCTATATGAACATTCCTCTTGGGGACTGCGTATTTTCTTTATTTGTTAATATCACTCAAGACATGTATGTCTGTTTCTATCCTAATTTCATTTTCCTTTATTAGATGTTCATTATTTGTGGAGTGGGTATATTCAGACTTAAATACCACATATTCTTTGTAGCTGATATTGAAGTTTCTTTCACTCATCACGACATACAGAGTGTTAACTGGCGTGCAGGGAACCTCTGTGGAATGGGTAATGGGCTTAAAAGCGGAGCAAAAATTTCGTATATAAATACTTTCAATTGTTTTTCTTTGTTGCAGACACATTTTTGTTGCTTCGTGTTTACGTCTTTTTTTTCAAATTCCAGCTTGGCTCTACGGGTACTTTGTCCTTTAAAATGTTGATGGTTAAACGAAATGCTCGAAATGTCTTCCACTAGTCCTGACACAGTCTTCTAAAGGCCGCACCATGGACAGCCTTAACCGCCATCGTACTCCAGATATCTGCTGTCTCTACTGAAACCCATCTTCCCGACCTGGCGAAGAATGACAACATTCACAGTAGATTTGGAATGCAGTATGTCTTCCATATGCTTCCCAAAATAAAAATCCAATCGACTGAGATCATTAGATCGAAGGGGCATTGCTTGTGGAACAAAATGAGGTGGTACCATATCGCGCATGAATCTCTTGGTCTGATGTAAGCATAGTGGAACCTCTACCAAGAAGACATTTAAATAGCACACTGAATATTCACTGTATGGTGCTCCAGTCTGCAATCCATGGAAAAGGTCCCATTATCTGTTCCAGTTATTCCAGTCCACATATTAATGCTACAATGACGTTCATGTATTCTTTACGGAACGTAACAGGATTCGCATCCGACCACAAATAAATGCGATGAAAATTCTGCACTCCATTTCTGGTAAACTTTTGCTTTGTCAGTGAAAAATGTGGTAGAACGGAAATCATATCTTATTTGAATAGTCTTATTATTCAGTATATGTGTATCAAGAAATCATTCAGCAGACAAACGTTCGGCTTCAGACGCATTGTAATTGGCAGGTCCACCATGTGGTGATTAGACTGCATACTAGCAAAAAATGTACAATACACACTGTCCCAATAAGAATACAGCCGAGCAGGTGTCACACCCTTGACCGGAAGTCAGACACGTCACCCTCCAGCTGAGGTCAGTGACGCGTGCTTGTTCAGTGGCGCCTCTTTCGGATAGAGCCGATTCGATTCCTGGTAGGAGACGAATGTTCACTACACACTAAATACTAGTCCAACATGAACCATAGAGTAAGTCTCCACTACAGATTGTGTTCTCAATATCAAAAGCTCTTGTTTATTTACTTTTACCGTGACCGATAAATATAACAAGGCTTTGACTCAACACTTCAGAAAACAAACAAAATGTGACGAGGAAACATACCTAGAAGCTGAAAAACTTAAAACAAAAGGACAGAACCGAAGCAAATTTTTAACAATCTTTCACGCAGGAGGATCGTACAAACATACCGCCGATTGAGTCTCGTACAGATTCCCGAATGGAGGACATAGTGATAGACATCCCTGGGGTTGTGATGCAGCTGAATGGGTTGAAAATTAATAAATCGCCAGGTCCTGATGGGATTCCAATTCGGTTTTACAGAGAGTACTGTACTGCATTGGCTCCTCACTTAGCTTGCATTTATCGCGAATCTCGTGCCCAACGTAGAGTCCCGAGCAACTGGAAAAAAGCGCAGGTGACGCCTGTATATAAGAAGGCTAGAGGGACGGATCCTCAAAGTTACAGACCAATATCCTTAACATCGGTTTGTTGCAGGATTCTCGAACATATTCTCATTTCGAATATAATGAATTTCCTTGAGACAGAGAAGTTGCTGTCTATGGATCAGCACGGCTTTAGAAAGCATCGCTCCTGCGAAACGCAACTCCCCCTTTTTTCACATGATATCTTGCGAATCATGGATGAGGGGTATCAGACGGATGCCATATTCCTTGACTTCGGGAAAGCGTTTGACTCGGTGCCCCACTGCAGACTCCTAACTAAGGTACGAGCATATGGTATTGGTTCCCAAGTATGTGCCCGCATCACGTGGTCGTGCGGTAGCGTTCTCGCTTCCCACGCCCGGGTTCCCGGGTTCGATTCCCGGCGGGGTCAGGCATTTTCTCTGCCTCGTGATGGCTGGGTGTTGTGTGATGTCCTTAGGTTAGTTAGGTTTAAGTAGTTCTAAGTTCTAGGGGACTGATGACCATAGATGGTAAGTCCCATAGTGCTCAGAGCCATTTAGAGCCAACCCAAGTATGTGAGTGGCTCGAAGACTTCTTAAGTAATAGAACCCAGTACGTTGTCGTCGATGGTGAGTGTTCATCGGAGGTGAGGGTATCATCTGAAGTGCCCCAGGGAAGTGTGGTAGATCCGCTGTTGTTTTCTATCTACATACATGATGTTTTGGAAGGATGGATAGCAATGTGCTGCTGTTTGCTTGTGATGCTGTGGTGTACGGGAAGGTGTCGTAGTTGAGTGACAGTAGAAGGATACAAGGTGACTTGGACAGGATTTGTGATTGGTGTAAAGAATGGCAGCTAACTCTAAATATAGATAAATGTAAATTAATGCAGATGTATAGGAAAAATAATCCTGTAATGTTTGAATACTCGGTTAGTAGTGTAGCGCTTGACACAGTCACGTCGATTAAATATTTGGGCGTAACATGCAGAGCGATATGAAGTGGGACAAGCATGTAATGGCAGTTGGGGGGAAGGCGGATAGTCGTCTTCGGTTCATTGGTAGAATTCTGGGAAGGTGTGGTTCATCTGTAAAGGAGACCGCTTATAAAACACTAATACGACCTATTCTTGAGTATTGCTCGAGAGTTTAGGGTCCCTATCAGGTCGGATTGAGGGAGGACATAGAAGAAATTCAAAGGCGGGCTGCTAAATTTGTTACTGGTAGGTTTGATCATCACGCGAGTGTTACGCAAATGCTTCAGGTACTCGGGTGGGGGTCTCTATAGGAAAGGAGGCGTTCTTTTCGTGAATCGCATACTGAGGGAATTTAGAGAACCAGCATTTGAGGCTGACTGCAGTACAGTTTTACTGCCGCCAACTTACATTTCGCGGAAAGACCACAAAGATAAGATAAGAGAGATTAGGGCTCGTACAGACGCATATAGGCAGTCATTTTTCCCTCGTTCTGTTTGGGAGTGGAAGAGGGAGAGAAGATGCTAGTTGTGGTACGAGGTACCCTCCGCCAGACACCGTATGGTGGAGTGCGGGGTAAGTATGTAGATATGTAGGTGTAGATGCAGACAGTGTCTCTAAGAAAATAAAAAATGGATATATGCATATCTGAAATCTCCTTCGTAAGTCCTCCATCCCTTCGCCAGAGCTTTCGCACAAATTAGCTAACACCCTGTACTTCCAATGGACAGAACGGTAAATAGTGCACACTGTGTCTCCATATAGTTGATATGGCGTGAAATTGGAGCGCAATCGGGCAGACACTGCACAGAGCAGAAAAATCATTCGACAACTGAATGCTGTAACTCCTCACTAACCACAAGTCAACATCCCTTGATCAAGCGATGTTGCGCAGTGGTCCATGTGAGAAGACGGTGGTTCTAGTATTTATCCCCTCATTCAAACTAAACCTTTCTTTTGATATCCATTCTGGATCCATAAATCGCTTAGGGGAAATCATTAGTATTTGGGGATGGGGCGGTTGGGGAAGCTGTGACGTGCTTTTGGCTTCCTTCCTTGACTCGTGATACCGCTTCATCTGCAATAACCTCGTCGTTGATGGTACGATAAATAATAATCTTTCTTTTGTTCCATATGTGGGCGTCTTCTCACCACACGTCACTCCACGGGGAATCACACAACATATGGAAAAATAGTCTCGTCCACGATGAGATACGGAGTGAAAGCTCAGAATGAGGAAGGAAATCGTTCGTGACCAGTTCGTCATGCAGCTTGAACACTTTGAGGAAATCGTGTAAAACTAATATGGGTGGACGAAATTTTGAACTCTGCGCGTTTCTTTTACCACCTGCGCCACAACGGTCACATTTGAACGGAATTCCTTCATTCCCTTGCCCCATCGATTCGCAACTGCTGGACGCCACATAAATGAGGTCCTTTCCAGGAGAAATTAATTAAAACTCTGGGCAGGGAAACAAAGGAGGTATTTACGTAGGCCAGTGGGGCGTCCCTGTACCCATCCTCACAGACACGTATTGCACTGCCCGCACCACCGTGTCTTCACCGCCATATCGAGTGTATTCGCCTCTAACTTCATTACCTCGTATTTACGAGACGCGACGGAAGTTCTGGATCTGACGACGGGGCTGCTCCGCTGTAAACGCCACTGACGTTTCAATTACTCGCCTGTTAAATCTGGCATTTGTCTGGAACGTAATCCCCGTTTTATGAAGCGTTTGGAAACGGCGTGCCTCACATTTCCAGTGGACGCACGCCAGTCTGCTGTTTTAATCTCAGCAAAACGTAGAATCCCTGAATTTGCATACCGGGACTCTGCGGGACGGAAATATTGCGCCCCGCCGTCGGCCGACCGACAACCCTGAGGTTTTGTCCCGCCTCCGCAGCCCTTGTCGAACTTTGTGCCGCTTATGCGGTTTTAATACGCTTTTACTCTAAACGAAGTTCGCGGTTTTAATAACTAAATATGTTTCTTTGTATTCAGTAACGGGGTACTGTAATCGATTTCAGCTTGCGTGAAGCTTAAGCACAAATAGACTTGGAAATAACATTGTTTTGCTTAGCATGAATGGGAAATTCTCTTTCGTGCTCAAAGCTGCATGTGTATCGTAGTGCTCCTGTGAATTCACGCAATGTGTTTTAAGGTAACTCTCATTGTACTAAACATCCATCTGTCAGGGCATGTAATACACTGTCCAGTCACATAAGTGAGACCACCGCCAATGTTGGACGTCAACGTGCAATAACCAATGACGAACGGCAGATGTCAGCACTAGCATATACAGGGTGTTACAAAAAGGTACGGCCAAACTGTCAGGAAACATTCCTCACACACAAAGAAAGAAAATATGTTATGTGGACATGAGTCCGGAAACGCTTACTTTCCATGTTAGAGCCCATTTTATTACTTCTCTTCAAATCTCATTAATCATGGAATAGAAACACACAGTAACAGAAAGTACCAGCGTGACTTCAGACACTCTGTTACAAGAAATGTTCAAAATGTCCTCCGTTAGCGAGGATACATGCATCCACATGTTGATTGTGAAAATTTACAGTTTGATCACGTTGGAGTGAAGCCTCATCCGTAAAGAGAACATTTGCACTGAAATGAGGATTGACACATTGTTGGATGAACCATTTGCAGAAGTGTACCCGTGGAGGCCAATCAGCTGCTGAAAGTGCCTGCACACGTTGTACATGGTACGGAAACAACTGGTTCTCCCGTAGCACTCTCCATACAGTGACGTGGTCAACGTAACCTTGTACAGCAGCAACTTAGCGAGGATACATGCATCCACCCTCCGTCGCATGGAATCCCTGATGCGCTGATGCAGCCCTGGACAATGGCGTATTGTATCACAGCGGTCCACAATACGAGCACGAAGAGTCTCTACATTTGGTACGGGGGTTGCGTAGACATGAGCTTTCAAATGCCCCCATAAATGAAAGTCAAGAGGGTTGAGGTCAGGAGAGCGTGGAGGCCATGGAACTGGTCCGCCTCTACCAATCCATCGGTCACCGAATTTGTTGTTGAGAAGCGTACGAACACTTCGGCTGAAATGTGCAGGAGCTCCATCGCGCATGAACCACATGTTGTGTCGTACTTGTAAAGGCACATGTTCTAGCAGCACAGGTAGAGTATCCCGTACGAAATGATGATAACGTGCTCCAATGACCGTAGGTGGAAGAACATGGGGCCCAATCAAGACATCACCAACAATGCCTGCCCAAACGTTCACAGAAAATCTGTGTTGATGACGTGATTGCACAATTGCGTGCGGATTCTCGTCAGCCCACACATGTTGATTGTGAAAATTTACAGTTTGATCACGTTGGAGTGAAGCCTCATCCGTAAAGAGAACATTTGCACTGAAATGAGGATTGACACATTGTTGGATGAACCATTTGCAGAAGTGTACCCGTGGAGGCCAATCAGCTGCTGAAAGTGCCTGCACACGTTGTACATGGTACGGAAACAACTGGTTCTCCCGTAGCACTCTCCATACAGTGACGTGGTCAACGTAACCTTGTACAGCAGCAACTTCTCTGACGCTGACATTAGGGTTATCGTCAACTGCACGAAGAATTGCCTCGTCCATTGCAGGTGTCCTCGTCGTTCTAGGTCTTCCCCAGTCGCGAGTCATAGGCTGGAATGTTCCGTGCTCCCTAAGACGCCGATCAATTGCTTCGAACGTCTTCCTGTCGGGACACCTTCGTTCTGGAAATCTGTCTCGATACAAACGTACCGCGCCACGGCTATTGCCCCGTGCTAATCCATACATCAAATGGGCATCTGCCAACTCCGCATTTGTAAACATTGCACTGACTGCAAAACCACGTTCGTGATGAACACTAACCTGTTGATGCTATGTACTACTGTGCTTGTTGCTAGTACTGTAGAGCAATGAGTCGCATGTAAACACAAGCACAGAAGTCAACATTACGTTCCTTCAGTTGCGCCAACTGGCAGTGAATCGGGGAAGTACAGTACATACTGACGAAACTAAAATGAGCTCTGACATGGAAATTAAGCGTTTCCGGACACATGCCCACATAACATCTTTTCTTTATTTGTGTGTGAGGAATGTTTCCTGAAAGTTTGGCCGTACCTTTTTGTAACACCCTGTATACAAGGTGTCTAGAGGACACAGGAAAGTGGCGTCGTTGTAACCTGGGAAAACTGTTTGACCATTGGTTTCCCGTCCAAAGGTAGAAGCATTTCCGAAAGGGCCAATTTTCTAAACCGTTCGCAATGTTTAAATATGGGAAAATGGCGTTGTGCAAAATCGGCGCCGAGGCACCTGTGATGCACCAAGGGCCGTAGATGACGAGGTGAATGACGGCTCCGGAGATGCGTACTGGTGAATAGGCGTACCACTGTTGGGCAACTGATCGCCCAGATGAACCAAGGATCTACCAGCAGTGTCTCCACAACAACCGTTCAGCGAACGTTGCTGCTAATGGGCCTCGGCACCACGTGCCTGTTCATATGTTGAGAAGGCTGGAAACTCCACACCAATACCGAAAACTGGACGTTCAGTGAGTGGTGACAGGCGGCCTTTTCAGATGAATTACGGTTTGTGCTCCATCAGACAGATGACCGTTGAGGTGTACGGCGTGAAATGTCAGAAAGCAAACGAGGAGGAAGCTTTGTGGTCTGAGGAACGTTTTAGTGGCATTCTCTGGTGATCCCGTCGTCCTGGCACAGTGGATCAACACATGTATGTTCCTATCCCTGTGGACCATATCCGTCACCAAACGCAGTTCGATTTTCCTCAGCACGTTATCATCTACTGTTCCGTGCGACTTCTTGAACGCTGAGGTGGGTAGTAATAATACCGTTAATTAGACCATCCTGAATAAGTGATACTTTATTAATTACAAGAAAACTTATCTTTGCTCGCCACGCTCGACTGTAGCTATGTAACTGCAGAGGCGGACTTGCGGTTCAGAACACAGTAAATGAGCAACGATTACTGAGTGGCAAACTGATACAAGTTCAGAATGGCCGCACTGTGGCTTCACTACAATTACTAGAAAGCACAAGTCCGTAGACACATGTTGGCATAGTTCTTATGACGTTTGAGTATAGGCACAGTTCACAGGAGACGGAAGTCTCTTCACTCCCCGACGGCTGTCGCGGCTGTTGTCTTGGGGAGTAGGCAGCACAACGACGTTACCCTGACAGGAACTTCCTGGAAGTGGGTAGGATCCGACCTCCACCAGAACTGGCCTCCTGGCCTCTGGCGACGTTCTTTCAGGACAGAGGCCAGGCGATGACGCCACGGAACAATGTAGGGCACAGTGTTTTCCTAGCATCACAATGGCGCCTTATGATACGGCTTTACTGTACAATATCTCTGTAATGGTCGATACATCTTGCGCCGATCTCGATACTCGACAACACCGCATCTACCAGCAGGTCGATGCAACGTGTCATATAGCTCGCACTGTACGTGCGCCGTTGAGAGTGCACCACCATGAGTTTACTGTACCCCTGTGCCACGAAGTTCACCGGACTTAAACCCAGTCGAGAATCAATGGGACCACTTCGATTACGCTGTTCGAGTCACGGATGCTCAACCGAGAAGCCTAACGTAGTTGGGCACATACTGGAGCTGGCACGGCTCCACATCCTTGTTGATACCTTCCAAAGCACCACTGTCTCTCTTCCTGCACGTCTCGCAGTGGTGGCTGTTCAGGCGGTTGGAGGGTGGTAACGTTAATGTGACCCGACATGGTATATTGAAAGTACTGCGAGACCTGGTACTTAGGGAAAGGCAGGTTGCGGTGTGGATGGGGTCGTAATCATTTACCGTTGGTTGCTCAGTTTTTTTAAAATCATGTACACTTAATTTGGAAAGAATTGTAAATGAAGTTGACAATAAGGAACAATTATCAAATTTGACTGCTGAGACACAACGTCTAATAACAAAATTCTTTAGCAAGTTGCACTCATGGCTGAAGGCCTTAGTGATCAGAAATTCAAATTATTTGTCGGCTGAGGGACCCAATAGTAATAACTCAAAATACAATCCGATGGCCGAAGGCCTGGATAGCAAATTCTTAAGAACCAGTAAAACTTCTTCTACAGATCTTTAAAAAACAATCATCAACATTTCAGTGTTAAGATATATTGTCTAATTGAAATTTCTTAAGACAATTTACACTCACGGCTGAAGGCCTTATTAACCAGAAACTCAAATTCTTTGTCGACTGAAGGCCCAAACAGTAATAATTCAAAACTAAAATATTAAAGAAAAATCGTCACAATCCGACCAAATCAAGGCAGAAGTGGGCCTCAGGCAGTGCTCCAAAGATCGACCAGGGAAAGCCACTCAACTTCGTAAATGATGAGACAGGCAGCCAAGAGTTGTATTCACTTAACCGGATGGCAACTCAAACTAGTGACAGTTTAAATGCAGACCAACACTCTTGAAAAATCTACCAAACGTTTGATAACTAATACAAAGATGGAATAACCAAGGAAAGGCGTAACTGGCGGACTGCACTGCGTCTTCAGCATCCAGTGTTTAGAACATCCAGAAGCAGAAGGAACCAGTACGACCAAAGTAAACCAAAAGAAACAAAATATCCGAACCACAATCAAGGAGCTGTCAAACTACACGCCTTACAGGACAGCCGCGGCAAGGCAAGGAAAGGTACACTGCTGCGAAAATACGCTAACCTTTAGGGCAGGTAGCTGGTACATTAGCGGCCGCTAGGTAGAAAAATTCCGCTGGCTGAAGTTCACCAATAAGGAATTTAATGATTAATAATAAGAAGTGGAGGATGGCTAGTTAATTTCGCCAACTCCAAACACTGCACTCGTTGCTCTTCCTCGGCAACCCTGTGAGCAGCAACGCAGCACAACAAGTGGTGTGATCTCAAAATAGTGAAGGTTTCACTACTGGTTAGTGTTCACTCAACTCAAACGTCCTGGGTCCGTTGGACAGCGAGGTTGTGGCCCTCGCAACTGCAGCCCCTCGATCCAGCAGTGCCTGCGTGGCGCCAGTGATCCCGGCATGTCCTCCCGCTGCTGGCGCTCACTGTTGCTCAGTCCCAACTGACTTCCCCAATACACTCACACCCACAAGGCACCTGACGCCCCACCAAAAATTAGTACTACCATACTAGATATCGATAGCCGATGCTGCTGCCACACGAGGACAGACAGCGCTAGCAAACGTAGTGGCGCCAGTACACATAAGAAGAAAACGATACGCCACTATCCCTATTACGTGATGACAACATACCAATGGCACCAACGAGAGCCGCAACACGGCTCATACTGGAATTAAATGGGTATCGATCTCTTCATTTAGTCCCTGAGCATAGTTTCGTTGTTCAATTTATCATTTTCATACGAAAGAGTACCGTATGCACCCTTACGTGTGTGGTCCTGTCGCATTCTAAACAACCTGTCATTAATTTTTTTATTTACTTTTTCTAATTAAAACATTAAACTTAAAATGTTTCATAATAATGTGGTCGGCACACCGCTCTCCCGGCCGAATGTCACTTTCCGAAACTGGAGGCGCTACTTCTCAATGAAGTAACTCCTCAATTTACCTTACAAGGGCTGAGTCCACCCCATTTGTCGACAGCGCTCGGCAGACCGGATGGTCATCCATCCAAGTGTTAGCCCAGCCCAATAGTGCTTAACTTCGGTGATGAGACGGAAACCGGCGTTGCTATTGCAGCAAGGCCGTTGGCACCAATTTATAAAGGTAACTTCAATAAAACCAAGTTGTTGTAACAAGCATCTAAAAAAGAAGTATAGACGAAAATAATTATTATCTGTAACCTCAAAGAAGTGGCATCTCCCTCTCACGTTGTATTTTTGATTTGCTTTGCTTTTCAGCTTTGCCTCAAGTTACACTACAGTTGTACCACGGTACACTGTGCGAAAAGTTGTGGCTAATCAAATAGAGTGCTAGAATGCAGATATACTATTTCTAACGTTTTCTAACGACAAGCTTAAGAATAAATGGAAGTATTATTCGAAATGAATTTCGGATGCTGAGATTAATCAAAAAACACCCGATTTTGCAAGCAGAGGTTGCTTGCAAAATGCAAAGAATCCAGACGCGTAATTAAATGACTATAGTCAACAAATGCTGGGAGATCAACATAAATAGATAAGTCTAACATTTACGTTTCGGTTAGCACTCTTGAATAATTAAAAATGCTTTGTATAGAACAAACACTCAGTTTTAAAAACATGAAAGCACAAATCGCCATGAGCAGCCCTATCATATGCTGTTCATTTCAGACCTCAAGGAGCCGTATCATTTAGTCAACTGCCACTCCACATTTATCACTCTCGAAAAAGAACGACTCTACTCGAAACTGTTCAAATTCGTCAAACAAACACGCAACGACAAAAGCTCCAAAGTAGAAGTCGTGGATGAGGTGTCAGAACAATTTTCTGATCCAAATCACTATTCGGCAAGTTGACGGTCTGTCTCCATCATCTTTAATCTGGTTTTGAACAAATTCATCCGAGGACGCGATTATGAGCTTGAAAACTATAGGAAACCCACAAGTCCTGGAAGACCTAAAAATGTCATCAAAATTTCTCACCTATCTTTCGCAAAGAATAACTCCGTTCTAGGAGACGACAAGAAGATAGCAATCAAATATATACAGAAACTCTCGAGGCATGGGTGAAACAATGGGTCCCCAGATATCCCTCTCCTTCTTCATCCTCTCAAAATATCCTACTTATCATTAAATATGGACAAGTAGACGAACCATAGGTCAAGTAATTAGGAGAAATCTTTGAAAGTACAGGGGAAGAGAAAATGGCACAGAATATTTGCGTGTAAGAATTTGGAAGAGTTTTCTTTTAAATCTACATGTAAAACAAGAGGTATATGCCCATATTCACAATACTTAGTCACTATAAGATAGTTATGAACCCTGAAGCCGTGTACGCTAGCTGTACACTTACACTCTACAGAGAAGGTGATCTGGAAGCTATCCTTAAAGAAGTACGCTTAATCCGAAGAAGGATATTCCGCCCTAATGAAACATATGGTGGATACGGACTGCAATCCCATAGAATAATCGCAGAAGTACCTAACGTCGCTAAAGACCTCAGGAAAGGAAAATTCAAATTTCATGTAGATATCCCCAGATCACAACGGAAGTACAGCGTACATAGAATAAATCAGAACCGTAATTTGGCTCAAACAGCTGGAAAAGGATTTGGAAGAGGCTCATATAACTCCAACAGAAATTTTAATGAGAAACTCATACACGCTCAATAAAATTCTTTGGGATATGTGACCGCTGTGTCAATGGGTAAAATTCTCCGGCGTGTAGGCCACTGTTGTAAATGGCCTTCCTCATAGTGTTTCTGCTAACAGCTAGCAAAAACACCATGAGAAAGGCTATTTGTTACATTGGCAGAGACATCGGAATATTTTACACACTGTGGTCACACACCAAGAAGAATTTTATATGAAAATTACTTACTGTGACAACGGCCGTAGAAGCCTACACTTACGAGAAACTCATACAGTCAAAAAACGGGCAGAGGGGAAGTATTGTCACAGAATGAAGTCATCATTAGACCAGGGAGAAAGTGGACTGAAGGAAGAAAGAGAATACAAGTAGGAAAAACGAGAGCTGCCTGGGAACTCCGAAGACGCCGTGACTAATAACGAGATATAATTTTTTTTCCTTTCTTTTACTACCATCTACTTCGTAGATATATTTCTGATGACGTAGAATATTTTTCATTTGGTTATATAGTATAGAACGTGAAGTGTGTGTGACTATGTTCACTTTGCTGTTTTCTATACCAATTCCTTATCTAAAAACTTGGATTTTTTTTCCTGATGATCTTCCAGATAATTTTATTAAATGTATTGTATGAAACGAAATGCAATAGGCAGAAGTGTTGTAAGAAATGTGGGTGCTACGCAACTTATTACCACCATCAGACCAAACAGGATTTAAGGAAAAGAGTAAATATTAATGCCAAGGACACGACTCGATGCACTTACAAGATTCATATCAGGAACTTCAAATTGCATCTACCACCGTCGTCACATCACGCCGACCCAGAACAGACAAGACTCAAAACCAGTCCCCTCTTCGAGGAACTTACAACTGCAAAGAAATTAATTTCTTTTTGCTTTGTAATAGACTATCTCTTAATGTTTCTCTCCGTAAATAGAAGCATAGTAGCCTATTCGCCATTGGTTCAGGTTAACGTATTACAGGGACCTTTGAATCTAACGGCTCTCAAAGAAAGCGATATTTGAAACTTCCTGAAGATTGTGTGCCGGACCGAGAAGTAAAGCTGTGGGGACGTAGCGTGAGTCGTGCTTGCGTAGTTCCGTTGGTAGAGCACTTGCCCGTGAAAGGCAAAGGTCCCGAGTTCGAGTCTCGGTCCGGCCCACAGATTTAATCTTCAAGGAAGTTTCATATCAGCGCACACTCCGCTGCAGAGTGGAAATCTCATTCTGGAAAACGATATTTACATGACACTTAACGTCATATTTCCAGTCATTCACGCTTAGATACACATTTATCTCGATTTAATTGTTACTGGTAAGCAAAATTACAGTATACTGTGTCCTTACTTATCATTAACATCAGAGTGTCTTACTGTTTTCACCATTAAAGGATTTTATTATCATGATATTAACAGGATTAGAAAACTTCTCATACAGAGGCTTGTTTTTGAAGTTTCCAGAAGTAAAACGGGTTCTTGGGGTTTATAAAATATTAATTAACTTCATGCAGGTTTTCTTTGCACATTTTCTGATTACAAATTCACCGTCATAGTAAATCCCCAGGAACCGTTTTCTTCACAGACTGACTCGTAATAGCTTCGCGTGTTCCGACACCATCCAGTCCCATCTAATAATAATAAATGCTTCACAGAAAACTCGTTACATTGTAGAAAATTTCATTTACATTCCAAATCTTTATATGTTCCAGTACAATAACAGCAGGAATTTTTATGGGTGTAACTAATTGCATGCCCCGTTCGATCTATTTGCCCTCTTATCTACCGCTTCTTCCACCTTTGGCAACGATTTTCTTAATATTTTCCAGTGCTAAGAAGCATCGTGAATCGGAACCTACATTATACTGTAAGACCCCCTACAACAAACTGTGCCAATTAGTTCCAATGTCGGCCATAACACTATCCAAAGTTTCTTGAAACAAGATAAAAACTGTTTCGTTTAGCCAGTACTTACCAAAGAATGTGATACTATAAGTTGGGAAAAACATTAGGTATCCTTTTCCTAAGTTTAAATATCCAGGAAGTATAATTCTGCGATAATCTCTTGAGAGATAAGATTTTGTTTTGTCAAGGTCTTCTTTCCTTTTTTTCTGAAGAAGAGTCTTTTAGCCAACGTCATTTTAGTTTCCTAGAAGACTCAGCCGGCGGAAGATTTTATTTTTGATGAGGAGCATTTGTTTTACCACAAGACAGTATTTGGTGATAACTTGGGATTTCTAGAGGACTTCTAGAGTATTTGAAGCGGAATTTAACTCCTCATTTATCTTTAGTTTAGAAAGAGGAAGCAATAACGGAAATAAATGAAAGATTCAGGAGTGGAATTCAAATTCAATGTGAAAGGATGTGATACGATTCGCCGATGACAATGCATCTTAAGTAGATGTTAAGAAGAATTACAGCTTCTGCTGAATGGAATGAGAAGTCTAATGAGTAGAGAACATGGATTGAGAGTAACTCGAATAAACGCGAAAGCAATGAGAAGAGTAGAAATGAGAAGAGCGAGAAACTTAAATCAGGATTGGTGGTCACGAAGTAGATAAAGTTAAGCTACCTAGGCAGCAAAATAACCAATGGCAGACGGAGCAAGGAGGGCATCAAAGGAAACTAGTACTGGCAAAAAGGGCATTCATGGCCAAGAGAACTCTACTAGTGTCAATCATAGGCCTTAACTTGAGGAAGAAATTACTGCGAATGTACGTTTGGAGCACAGCATTGGACTGTGGGAAAACAGGAACAGAAGAAAATGTAAGAATTTGAAATGTAGTGCTACAGAAGAATGTTGAAAATTAGGTGGACTGATAAGGTAAGGAATGAGGGGGTTCTGTGAAAAATCGCAGAGGAAATGAATATGTGAAAAACACTGACAAGGAGAAGGGACAACATGATAGGACATCTGTTAAGACATCAGGGAATGACTTCCATGGTACTTGAAGGAGCTGTAGAGGGCAAAAACTGTAGAGGAAGAAACAGGTTGGAATACATCCAGTAAATAACTGAGGACGTAGGTTGCAAGTGCTACTCTTAGGTGAAGTGGTTCGAACAGTAGAGCAATTCAGGCCGGGCCGAATCAGACCAGTCAGAAGACAGATACAAAAAAAAAGCGCTAAGCTGTAGGAAGGATTTAATTTCTTTCGCCCATTGGAAACTTGTAGTCTTATGAACTGCTGTGAGTAATGACCATTAGCGATATACTCGACTTTAAATGCACATTGATGTGTAGTTTCCGTCTCAATGATCGCTCGGAAGATCTTAGAGATTGACCTTCGTCCACCAAGAATAGCAATTCCTGTCGGAATTAAAACTCACTGTTATTGAGAAGTCGGGTCACTCGCCTCCATTGCATGTCGGTTGCGGTCTCGTTACGACCACTGTTCATATACCCTGCTGTGTGTCTGCAAATGGAACACTATTCCCTCTAGATACAATGGACAGTTCACGTCGATATGCGATTAAGTCAGACAGCTTCATCGAAAACGTGCTCAGTGGCACGTCGAAACACGTTAGTTCGTTTTCGTTCCAGCCAGCATGTCACCTCTCCACGTCCAGGTGTCTCAGTGCGTCGATGCATACAACAAACAGCTCGCCACAAATACATCACTTTACTGCCGTCACTTAGCGGTGGGTGGTCACCGAGCGACAGTTCTGCGCTATCTATAGTGCTCCAGAGCCAGCATTGTGCTCTTGAAATAGAGAAACTATTGTCCGGAAAAAGAAAAACGAAACAATAACATGGTCAACTTTGAGGACTTAAAACTAAGCTTTATGCGTCGCTGTAAATAATGAACTGAAACTAGCCGTAGCCACTTTGAATTTTTCTGAGACCATGCTGACTCTACAGGATGGTGAAAAACGGTCTGACAAGTTTATAAGGTCGTTGGGAAGTAGGCTGCGCTTAGAAATAATTGTTAACAAAAAATTTCGATTCATTACGCTGTTTCAGATTCACTTAGCACTGAAGTTACCCAATCAGATCTTTGCAGGTGTAAATTCAAGCACTTCCACCCGCTAAAATTCGGTACTGCACAGACAGTAGGGGATCCGTGAGTTACCACGTTTTCAAATGCTCATTACCAGTTAAAATGTGTCTTTTCCGGAAATGATAAATTTGTGAGCAGAAGGTACGTTCGTTCGGTCTAATGAAACCACACGAAGAACGAGGTTTTCCGACACTATCTCCGGAAACCCCGCTGAATTTCATCACGCAGCCTTCAGTGCTAATTAATTTAGAAATAGGGCACCGTAGCAAATTTATTCCTTAAGTATTCTTTCTCAGTACAGCTTACGCTGCAACATCCTTACAAGCTTTTAAGAATGCTTCTGACCACCCTATATAAAGTGTACGTTGTTTAAGTTTTTAAGAAGGCTAAGTATTCATTTATGAGCTGTAATCGCTTATCACAAAGAATCAGATTAAACTTCTCCGCCTTCTCAATAATTCTGATGCAAAATATTTTTGACTTCCTGAAGAGCAATACTTGTTAACACAGAGTGATTGTGGCGTTTGGTGCTAAGAATATTGCACACAGGAAGTTACGGAAGATAAGTAATTCACTCATCCTGTCTGGACTGGCTGCATATAAAAAGGTACTGCTTGTACAAAAAAAGAATAAAAGACGTAAATGTGACAGCTCTATATTAGCAGTGGATTCATGTTTCTAAATGAGTGACAGATTTATCAGCAAGAGTATTCCAAGGATGGCTACAGTGTATTGTGAAGGGGATCCAACGATATCTCGGCAGTCCTGCCATTCATACGGCTGCTGCGATTTCAGTTCCATTCAAACCGAAATACCACGCATTTCATCCTATTTCACGTACCTACAGCCAACAAAAGCAGCGGCGAACAGTAAATGGGCTTCGAAGATAATGATACAGCACTCCAGAGGTATTTTCATTTTGTAAGTCCCATTTACTTGTAAAAGAGAGTCAAAACCATTTACCAGAACAAAAGAGCACGCTTTACGCTGTCTCTGACGTGATTTGAAAGGTATCATGTGTTTTGGCTACAGAAATACAGAATACATCTATATCTCCATAAAAACTCTGCAGTTCACAATTAAGAGCATGACAGAGGGTTCATCGAAGTAGCTTCAAGCTGTTCATATCGTTTCAATTTTGAACAGCGCACAGGAAAAACGAACACTTAACTCTATCCGTGCGAGGTCTGATTTCTCTTATTTTCATTCATTCATTCATTCATTTCATTGTTGCCCTTATGGACAGTGTTTGAACTCGAAAATCACATGATGACACAATTTTCACTTCTTTCCTTTCTTCCTCTTCTCTTACCAAAATCTCTTCATCCTTTGGCTGTGCTCCTGTTTCCTTTGCTCTGTCCACAATGTTCCTTTCTTCTCTCTCTCCTTTACAATAAATTTTGCACTCCTAACTTTGTTTCTGAAGTATTTCCTGTCTCCTATCATTTGCCTGTTGATCCCTATCTGCCTTAAGTCTTCGTCTATTTCATGGTACCAATTTGTTTTCTTGCTTGAGCTGTTTACTACATCAAAAATTTTCTTTGTAAGTCGGTTGTTGTCCATTCTCTGTATGTGCCCGTAGAAAGTTAATCTGCGTTTTCTGATCGCGTCTGTTAGTCTGTCAGTGTGCTGGTACAGCTCTTTGGTAGGTCGCTTCATCCATATGCCATCTCTGTGAATTGGTCCAAATATTTTTCTGAGAATTTTGCGTTCTATTTTTTCTGTGTCTATGATGCCTGATGCTCCAATTGTGGTTGTTTCTGACGCGTACAATGCTTCTGGTAATACAACTGTTTTGTAGTGCCTAAGTTTGGCCTGCCTCGATATGCTTTTCTTATTATAATGTGACCATGTGAGTTTGTATGCCTTCTGGAGTTTCTTCGTTCGTTCCATGTTAGCCGCCTTGTTTGATCCTCCCATTTGTATGTACTCCCCTATATACTTAAATTTTTCGACTCTTTCTACGGATCCATATACCGTATGCATGGTGTGTACATTGTTGGTCTGTCGTTCCATATATTGTGTCTTCTCGTAAGATACCTGCAGACCTGTTTTGGCAGCTATTTCATGCAAGCATTCCAGTGCTTCCTTTGCCTCCTGTGTATTATTGCTGAGTATGGCTATATCATCTGCAAATGCCAGACATTTTATGATTGTTTTGGTTTCACGTGTTCTTCCCAGCTGTATTCCTTTAACTTGTTCCTCCCACTGCTTGATAATTTTGTCTAACACCATGTTGAACAGGATTGGTGAGAGCCCGTCTCCTTGTCGGACACCTGTGTGTATGTGGAAGGGTTCCGAAATTTCTCCCATGAACTTAATCTTGGAGGTAGTGTCTGTAAGCGTCTGTTGTATAAGTGCCCTGGTTTTTCTGTCGATACCATATTCTTCCAGTACGTCAAAGAGTGTCTGTCTGTCTATGGAATCATATGCTTTTTTAAAGTCCACAAAGGTAACTACAGTGTTTCTTGCCTGTCTGACTTTCAGAAGTGTTCTCAAGTTCCAGATCTGTTCGATGCATGATCTCCCTTTTCTGAAGCCTGCCTGGTATTCCCCAATTTGCAGATCTGCTTGTGGTTCTAGTCTGTTTAATAGCACCTTAGAGAAAATTTTGTATGTAACTGGTACTAGCGAAATGCCTCTGTAATTGTTTGGATCTGACTTATCACCCTTTTTATGTAACGGATGGATCAATGCACATTTCCATTCCTCTGGCACTTTCTCTGTGATCCAAATTTCGGAGATAATCTTATGGATTTTTTTGGTGATGTTTTCATCTCGGAGTTTCCAGATCTCGGCGATAATACCATCTTCTCCGGCAGCTCTGTTATTTTTCATTTGTTTTATGATTTCCTCTATCTCTTCTATTGTGGGTGGATCAGAATCGGCATTAGATGTGGTCTTTTGGAATGTTAATTTTCCTGTAGGTTTTTTGCAATTAAGAAGTTTATCAAAGTAATGTTTGAGAATTTTACAGTTTTCTTTTGTGTTTGTTTCCAGGGATCCATCTGTTCTTCGGAAGCAGAGGCTACGGGGTTGATAGCCCTTAATATTTTCTTTGAAAGTTCTGTAAAAATTTCTTGTGTTATTTCTTTTGAAATCTTCCTCAATTTCTTTTAGTCTGTTATTGTCATATGCTCGTTTTTCCCTTCTGATTTCCTTAGATGCTAGTTTCTGAACTTCGTGAAATTCTTTCCACGTTTCTGAATTTCTGTAGCTACTGAACTTGTCCCATGCTTGATTTCTTCTCTCAATGGCTTCATCACACTTTGCGTTCCACCACCAATGTTTGCGTTTTCTAGGTGGTTGTCCCCAGCACATAGTCTTCTGAACTGCCTTCGCCTGATCTGTCCATGTGTCTATTGAGTGCCTATTAATTTCTTCAACGATTTTATCCCTGTTTATCTTCAAGTATTCCGGATCAGGTTTGACTATTTTGTTTTGCGCTGTCTGTTTCAGTCTTGGGATTGGCCTAATCTTAACTTGTAGCAAATAATGATCAGACTCTAAGACTCCTTTACGTGTTCTGACATTTAGAATTTCCCGCGAATTTTTCTTAGATATGGTCACATGATCAATCTGAAATTCTCCCCACACTGTGTTGGGTGCTTTCCATGTTGTAAGTTTTCGTCTTGGTTTTTGAAATTGTGTTGACATGATTTTGAGGTTAAAGTTTTGACAATATTTTATGAGGTGTTCCCCATTTCTGTTCGTGCGAATATGTGCTGAGTATGGGCCTGTTATTTCTCTGAATTTTCTCTCCTTACCAAGCTGCGCATTGAAATCACCCATTACAATTTTCACATGTCTTTCTGGTACGTTGTTAGTTACTTCCTCCATGTCTTCCCAGAAGTCTTCAATTTCTTGTGGCTTCTTTCTGTTATGGTCATTTGTAGGTGCATGTGCGTTGATAATTGTGTATGCCTTATTACCTGATTTGCAGGACAGTGTCGAGATACGTTCTGATATTGAATTGAAGTCTATGATGTTATCCATGACTGATTTGTGTACTGCAAACCCTGTACCAAACAATAATGGTGTTCCTCTTCTGACAGCAGGTTTACCTTTGTAAATCCTGTAATCTTCTGTGTCGAAATGGTTTTCATCTACGAAGCGCGTCTCTTGGACGGCAAGAATTTTGATGTGAAATTTATCTAGCATGTCTGTCAGTTGTTTTAGTTTTCCAAGTTTGAACAGAGTGTTTGCACTGAGAGTGCCAAGGCAGTGCTTGCGAAGAGGTTTTGAGAAGCTCCGACTCTTCTCCTCATGATGTTCCTGGTCCTCCAGAATCCGATGACCAGGAAAGTCCAGTCCGTTGACTGGGGCCTGGGGTAGAGGATTTCTTTCCATTTGTTCCATCATGATTACTTCAAGTTGAAGTTGGTTGTGGTGACCTTCAACAAGATCACGGTAATTGCAGACTTGATTGTTGAGATCAAGCCATATTTCACTGCCGCACCAACTAGGTAAACAGACGCAGACCACTAGTCGCTGGATACCAGAACAGACACTAATGGATTTCTTGATGTTGTGTGTTTGGTCCGCGAGAGCTATTTTATTTCGCTCAAGTCCGCCGGCAAGCCGGTGAGGACCCCCCTATCCGCCACCTGGGACGCGCCGCGTCGGAGTATCACCTCTCCGCCTGCTACGACACCGTAGTAGGTTCTCTTATTTTATTATAATGGTCCTTTCTTCTAGCGTAGGTGCTCGCCAAAAACATATTTTCGCATGAAGAGAAGAAAACTGATCATTGAAATTTCGTGGAAAGAGTCTGCCGCAACGAAAAGCACCTTTGTTTTAATAGTTTCCACCCCAATTCGGTATCATATCTGTAGCAGTCTTTCACCTGTTTCACGATAATACAAAAAGAGCTACCCTTCTTCGAACTTTTTCGATATCTCCACCAATTCTGTCTGATGTAGATCCAACATCGCACAGCAGTACAAAGGAAGAGGACGGACAAAGCTTTGTGTAAGCAGTCTCTTTAGTAGATCTGTTACGTCTTCTAAGTGTTCTGCAAGTTACAGTCTTTTGTGCGATTTCCCCACGATATTATCCATGTGATCTTTCCAATTTAGGATGTTCATAAGTTTAATCGGTAAGTATTTTGTTCAGTTCACAGTCTCCACCTTTGTGTGATTTAACTTAAAACCGAAATTTAGCGTATTCCTTTTACTGGTAGGTGGCCTACTCATGTGGATGATTTCACAATTTTCATTATTTTGCCAGTTTCCACTTTTCGCACCGTACAGACATCTTGCCAATATCATTTTTAGGTTTTGATGATCTGATGGCTTTACGAGAAGATAAATGACAGTATCGTGGTATTAGTATATGCTTCATTTTATGTTGATATAGAAATGTTTTCCATGCTTGATAAGTTAAATTTGATGGTTTGTCTGAAAGCAAAGCAGGCTTGCCAACTATTGGTATGTAATCGTCAGTTATTCGTAATGGTCAGTTATTCTTATAATGATTGGACTCACTGCAGTAGGATTTCCAGCATACAGTTAAACATAGTTTCTTTGTCTGACTTAATTAGTCACTACTGCTTTCTGGGTCCATGGCATGATGAATGTATTCTCACAGTATATTTCGTAGGACAAATTTCCATTTGATATATGTATGTGTTAATTATACTATGTTGACACCATTTTGACCTCAGAAATCTTCGTAAACACATTAGATGACCATATGCAACTGTTTGTTTCCAAATAGATATTCATGTAATAAAATTGACTGCAAGAAAGTGCTGCACTCATTCAACAGGATAGATGCTTCTGTGACAGACCTGCATGATTTGTTTTGTTCTTAAAGAATTTGTTGTGTAGTGTGTAGAATATATACTTTCACTATATATGGTAATAACAAAAGGCGATGTGCCATATACCGTTAGTGTTCCAACCGACTGCTCCTATTGTATGTTACTAATATGTGTCTGAAATTATTTCACAACTGAGGTAAATCATTGTTTAGCAGTGTTTTAGTTTGGTTCAGTTCCATTACTAGGAATCCATTCGGAAGAATCCTTATAAAAGCTCTGTCTATGTCTATCTAACTGAAGATTAATCTTAGTCTTTCACTTAGCAGTTTTAATCTAGCTAACAAACAGATTCTTTGATTTGAGTTTGTTTGTTAGACAACTGTTTTGTCAGATCAGGCATGCCTTGGTAGGCACGTTTTAATGCTGTAGTATCAGCGATTATTGCGTTTTCTTACATGATATTTCATTTTATGGTAACGTTGTATTTGATATGCCTGTGGTCAAACTAGTCAATATAGACATTCCGCTTAACTGTGTTGACATTTATTGTAAACTTGTGTTTAGATGACAATAAAATTTTCACTTCTTTTATCATATCCGATAAACTGTGAATTATTGTGGTATTTGGATCGTGCATGAGACTAGGGGGCGGACTCATGTCCTCGCTTTGGACGACAGGTTTCAACACTTAAATTTACTGCGTCAGTGAATTTGCAACGCCAGCAGTGGATTCTGTGCCGTCTCTCAGTTTCCATGCTTGTGACTTTTCCTATTTTCCCAATAGCATGTAATATGACTGAAGTCATATGCAAAAACACATATTTGAATATAATGTTAACACACAGATAAAAATGCTGTTGAGCAAGAAAGTTATGAACAGACGACATTACTGTGATGAAAGGATAAAGAAGCGCCACGCCACTTCGCTTGTTTCGAGCGCAAAGTCGGCCATCTTGTATAAATTGCTTCTCTTATATTGTTAATCCCCATAAAAATTTTAGATTTGAAATACACAAGTATACTCTACGCACAGGCAAAGGAAATAAAAAATGTAGTCCTTAACTTTTGTATTACGAAGTAAGGTAGAGAGCAGTCAATTTTGATTTTAAATATTTCATTGTTTTTAATAAACGTTGCTGTTTTTAATTATTATCAAATTACTTTGGGTTGTTCGTCTGCTGCTCATCCATTTTTTTCGGTACTCGACAGTTTTATACGACATGAAAAAACTTAAGACAAGTCATAACAATGTGGTGGTAGTAATGTTTACATACGATGTATATAAAAAGTTAATAGAAGGTCCTATCACAGTGTCATCATTGTAGTTAATCCCTCAAATTAAATAATATTAATAAAGTGAAATGTTTTACTGTTGTTTTTTCGGGAGTTAGGACACACCACGGTGACGACAGCAGGAGAATAATACTGGCAATTATTTCAAAGGAATCTTGCCTTAATTTTGAAACAAATTCTGCTGTGCTGCACAGAAATTATTTTACCCAAAAATTCATATTCTAGTGGAAGTCATGCGCAGACAACATCGTAGGAGAGCGTAGGAACTTGGTGACGCAGGACCGTGAAAATATAACATTACAATGCAAGTGATGCAAGACGTTCGAATCCCGAGTAAAATAGGGTGAGCTATCAGCAAAGACAGCTAATATAGAATATGTACAAGAACCAAGAGGGAATAGTAGGAGTGGAAGACCAAGAACGAAGAGCATGGGTTGTAAAGGGATGTAGTCTGTCGCTCCTCCTCTCCATCTATACGTCGAAGAAGTGATGACGGAAAAAAAATTTCAAGAGTGGAATTAAAATTCAAGGTGATAGGATATCAATGATAAGACTCGCTGATGACATTTCCATCCTCAGTGAAAGTGAAGAAGAATGTAATGAATAGTCTAATGAGCACACAATACGGACTGAGAGTAAATCGAGGAAAGACGAAAATAATGATAAGTAGAAGAAATGGGAACAGCGAGAAACTTATCATCATAATTGGTGATCACGAATTATTTTAAGTTACGTAATTCTGCTACCTAGGCAACAAAATAACCCATGATGGATAGAGCAAGCAAGACATAACAAAGCATATTATCACTGGCATAAAGGGCATTTCTCGCCAATAGAAGTCTATTAGTATCAAATATAGGTCTTAATTTGAGGAAAAAATTTTGAGAATGCACATTTGGAGCACAGTACCGTATGACAGTGAAATATGGACTGTAGGAAAACGGGAAAGCAAGAGAATAGAAGCATCGGGTTGTGGTGCTACAGAGGAATGTTGAAATTTATGTGGACTGATAAGGTAAGGAATGAGGAGGTTCTCCACAGAATGGGCGAGGAAAGGTATACTTGGGAAACACTGACAAGAAGAAGGGACAGGATGATAGGACACCTGTTAAGGGATCAGGGGATACCTTCCATGGTTCTAGAGGCAGCTGTAGAGGGTAAAAACTACAGAGGTAGACAGAGCTTAGAATAAACGCGCCGGCCGAAGTGGCCGTGCGGTTAAAGGCGCTGCAGTCTGGAACCGCAAGACCGCTACGGTCGCAGGTTCGAATCCTGCCTCGGGCATGGATGTTTGTGATGTCCTTAGGTTAGTTAGGTTTAACTAGTTCTAAGTACTAGGGGACTAATGACCTCAGCAGTTGAGTCTCATAGTGCTCAGAGCCATTTGAACCAATAAACGCAACAAATAATTGAGGACGTAGTGTGCAGTTCCTGTTGTGGGATGAAAAGGCTGGCACAGTACAGGATTTCGTAGTGGGTTGCATGAAACAAATCAGAAGAATGGTGACTCAAAAAAAGTGTTTGGCGTAACAATAGCAGTGATGATGGGAGTTCGTAAAAGAGAAAATTACTATACAGGTTTGATTTTGGAAAGACATATATGTACACCCAACAGCGCGCCTAGGGTGCGCGAGTTTCAGGTCATCAAACCGTCCATATCCAGAGGCTTAAATAGTTTGGACATACAGATGTTTCACTTACAGTAGGTCAGAACCATAGTGGCCATACAAGCGAGTGAAACAGAGCACAACTGTGATTATGCAGTATATTAGTAAAGTAAATACATGACCTTATTCTCTGCACATTCATTTGAGGGAGCGAAGGAGGAGCAAATGGCAAGTGATACATTAGCTTTTTTGAAAACATCTAATACTTAAATTTTGTACAAAAATTGTATACACCAGCGAGTAACTCTAAAAGAATTGATTATGTATTTGGGTTTAAATAATGACGTATTAGATGCACCCGGCAGCTGTACTTAAACCGTAAGACCAAGCGACCACTGGTACTGATTCTCCACATTTCGCTCAATGACCTTCTAAGTGTTGCCGCTTCTTTCGCAAAGCGAACAGTAGTACTGTGCATTGACGGTCTTCCGTGGAGGAACGTAATGCGTTAGGTGAACACCATCACAGTCGTACACGAGAATCACCATAAATATAGACCGCTCCATTCGCACCATCAACAAAACAGGCTATGCTAATGGTATACTACGCCTTCCACATCGTTGACAACGGGTTCTACACGACGCTGGTGACTACTTTGAAGGACAATAACAGGTGCAAACATTTAACTCTTATATATAGTTTGTGAATAAATAGTTGCCACTATTTAAGTTCCAACCCTCGTATTAATAGTCGTATTTAACTGCTCTACTGCTGTGAAACCGTTTGTCAGTTTGTTCAGACACTGTTCCTGCGCTTGAAATCAATTGCGTTATTTGGTTCGACATTTGTTCGCGTCTTGTAGCTATATCTGAAACATGCGTAGTAATCGACTGTAAATATTGGTTAGTTAGAACGCTCTCTGCCTTGGTGTTCATTTCAGATGGCTTAGTTTGAATAGTAACTACTTTTGCAGAAACATAGGTAAGAGTCGTGGCTAAAATTTTTAACTGCCTTACTGCCTTAAGATTTACCCTAATGGATCCGTGACTGCCAAATGCGAATCTGTTGCTCTGCTACTAAAAAAATGTTCTGAAATGGACTGGGTACTTGCTTCTTGTTCACGCTGAATTTTACTGTACTTTGAACGGGTCCTAACCATGAACGAAGTTCGCTGTTGGATGTTAATGTTCCGTCCTGTATTCATCCTAACGGAACAACACATACAGTAATTCATGCACTTTAAATGCATGACATTACAATTATTGTGTGACTAATTACTGCATTAACTACTGTGAAACAAATAAACAATATTCTGCTTCTTAGCATGAGGAGATCTCATTCACAAAAGTGGTACAGGTGAACTACAGTAGAACACTAACGGTATTTCCTTGTATGAATTACTGCCGTCTCATGAAATTCATCTGTGGTGGGCCAGTCTGCTCAGCTCTTGCGATGGCACCAGGCTCCACAGCAAAGCATACGAAAAGTTACGCAGCACAGATTAAACACTATATAATTTACACTACTGGCCATTAAAATTGCTACACCACGAAGATGACATGCTACAGACGCGAAATTTAACCGACAGGAAGAAGATGCTGTGATATGCAAATGATTAGCTTTTCAGAGCATTCACACAAGGTTGGCACCGGTGGCGACACCTACAATGTGCTGACATGAGGAAAGTTTCCAACCGATTTCTCATACACAAACAGCAGTTGACTGGCGTTGCCTGGTGAAACGTTGTTGTGATGCCTCGTGTAAGGAGGAGAAATGCGTACCATCACGTTTCCGACTTTGATAAAGATCGGATTGTAGCCTATCGCGATTGCGGTTTCTCGTATCACGACATGGCTGCCCGCGTTGAACGAGATCCCATGACTGTTAGCATAATGTGGAATCGGTGGGTTCAGGAGGGTAATACGGAACGCCGTGCTGGATCCCAGCGGCCCCTTATCACTAGCAGTCGAGATGACAAGCATCCTATCCGCATGGATGTAACGGATCGTGCAGCCACGTCTCGATTCCTGAATCAACAGATGGGGACGTTTGCAAGACAACAACCATCTGCACGAACAGTTCGGCGACGTTTGCAGCAGCATGGACTATCAGCTCGGAGACCATGACTGCGGTTACTCTTGACGCTGCATCACAGACAGGAGCGCCTGCGATGGTGTACTCAACGATGAACCTGGGTGCACGAACGGCAAAACGTCATTTTTTTCGGATGAATCCAGGTTCTCTTTACAGCATCATCATGGTCGTATCCGCGTTTGGCGACATCGCGGTGAACGCACATTGGAAGCGTGTATTCGACATCGCCATACTGGCGTATCATCTGGCGTGATGGTATAGGGTGCCACTGGTCACACGTCTCGGTCACCTCTTGTTCGCACTGATGGCACTTTGAACAGTGGACGTTACATTTCAGATGTGTTACGACCCGTGGCTCTACCCTTCATTCGATCGCTGCGAAACCCTACATTTCAGCAGGATAATGCACGACCGCATGTTGTAAATCCTGTACGGGCCTTTCTGGATACAGAAAATGTTCGACTGCTGCCCTGGCCAGCACATTCTCCAGATATCTCACCAATTGATAAACGTCTGGTCATTGGTGGCCGGGCAATTGGCTCGTCACAATACGCCTGTCACTATTCTTGATGAACTGTGGTATCGTGTTGAAGCTGCATGGGCAGCTGTACCTGTACACATCATCCAAGCTCTCTTGGACTCAATGCCCAGGCGTATCAAGGCCATTATTACGGCCAGAGGTGGTTGTTCCGGGTACTGATTTCTCAGGGTCTATCCACCCAATTTGCGTAAAAATGTAATCACATGTGAGTTCTAGTATAATATATTTGTTCAATGAATACCCGTTTATAATCTGCATTTCTTCATGGTGTAGCAGTTTTAATGGTCAGTAGTGTAATATTACACTTAAAATTCACCCAAAATTAGAGTCCTTTTTACGGTTGACACTTTTACTGGTTGCACATATATTTTCTACTCAAAAGTAATAAAGTTTTAATTATTTCTTCTGTATGGAATGTGTAATAATAAAAGGTCTGTGTAGCCTATTGAATGCCTAAGAATCCTTTATCAGGATTGAGTTTACCTAGCAACTTTTGAAAGAGTTTCTATATTACTAGAATTTTCACAGTCGTCGTACTCTGAAAGTGCTGGAACTGTGGTGTCGAAAGTATAGCACGCACCACCAGGCTGCACCACAGGTTGCGGTAGGTCGACAAACCACTCCAGAGACGGCGTACAGCCCCTGCGATTGGCGCGCCACGAAGTCGCAGTGGTGGCGCCGCCAGACAAGTGATGCGCGTCACGCCACGCCACAGAGGGCAGTTCCAAGGGGGCTCGACTACCGAGAAAACGCCTTATGCTTGTGTATTTCGCTTCTAGCGAGTCAACACCAGCCTGTCTTCAGTGAACACTCTAATAGGACAGGCATGAGCTGTTTACCATCCAACCGTAGCTTCTGGAATAGCAGTTGAACTTCAGGATCTGCTGCCTGAGCCGATTTGTACAAAGCTGAGTATCGGTAAATAAATGATTATGTTCTTGTCACTAATCATTATCAGCGTTTCAATGCTCTCCCCGTTCTCCTTTCATGGTGTTTCCCTCAGTGCACTATAAATAGTTTAGGGTGGCGAATAGTAAAAACTCCTTCTGTGGTTGTGTCAGAAGTACGCTACAACGGCTATCGACGACGATGGGATTAATTTTTGTTTTGCCCACCCATCCATCCTTGTTACTTGTTATGTATTTCTTGCTGTTTCTTTTTATATGTTTAGTTCACTAGTGTGTGGACGTTTGACTCAGGACAGACACTGATACTGAGACGAGTGTATTATTTTGTGTGCGACATTTAATCCAGTTTCCTTACAGACATGGATTCTACGTCATAATATGGTTCTCTAACGTGTGTTGTTTAGCTACAGGGCGAGAAAATTTAGCAGGTGCTGCTAGCCATGGTGCAGCTATCACCACAACAACAACAGCTCAGGAGCCTGAGCTGCAGCCTCCATCAGCCATTCTACCATTCCGCTGTTTCAACAAACAGCACGAGGACTGGTTGGAATGATTTGTTGATGAATCATACGGAGGCACACCCATTGCAAGATGCGAAGAGTAAAGCATTTTTTCTTTATGTAATGGGAAGGGAAGTTTATATGAAGAGCTTATTTCAATAGTGCTACAAGTCCATTTTTGTTCATTCTGAGATACAGATTCCTAAAGTTAACAGAGCGCTGAAAAATATATATGCTTGAATATTTCTGGTACCTCAACTGCAGATTTTTCAGCGCTCTCTTAACTTTAGGACTCTGTATCTCAGAATGAACAAAAATGGACTTGTACCACTATTGAAGTAAGTGAAAGTGTTTCCATAAAAACAACCAGAACAAAGTCTGAGAATTTAGTTAGAAAGTTAACCACTTACTTTGATGAACGAACGAACACATGCGGTTGCTTCCAGGTTAAAGTTTTTCAGCCATCAGTGGACAGCAGGTCAAACTCATAAACAGTGGATCACTGATTGCATTCATGTCGTGTCTCCAGCCAGAACATATCGTCGTCTGGACACAATATTATGGCGGTCCACCTGGCTGCCTTCTTCAGGTGAGTAGTATTGTGTCCAGATGATGTCCAGATGACGATATGTTTCAGCTGGAGACCCGACATGAATACAGCCAATTATTACGCCAGGAACGTTTGCAGAGCCACAGTGGATCACTAAATTACGAGGTTTAACTGGGCAGAGAAAAGTTTTGTGTCGTTGTGCAGAATCATATAGTGATGTCATGCTGCCTAACGCTATAACTCAAAATATTTTTGACAGTATAATTCGTGCTGCTATTAAGAAAACACCTGACCCTTTCTAGGAACAGTGTTACAATTTATTGAAGCTGAGTACACTCCTGATGTAGCTAAGTGTGAGATGAAAATGTCAAATATTAACAAATTTTAGAGTGACAGTGTTAGTAGCGCTGTGGAACGTATACAGTTCAGTGCCCGTCCAGCCCTTGCAACAAAACATGTGATGTGATGTGCAGAGACAAATAGTTCCATGTCGGTATGGCAGGATGCCGGTAGACAGGAAAACATAGCAATGACTTGCCCAGAATGCTTTAGTGCCCAAGTCGCGAAGCTATTTGTTATTATTACAACACAAAAGGTCATTACAATTAATTGAAACCCTCAGTTGCCGAGAGGTGTTGTTGATATACCACGATGGGGACAGCTGAAAATATGTGCCCTGACCGTGACTCGAACCCGGGCTCTCCTGCTTACATGGCCACCGAGGACAGAAACAAATAGCGCCACTGCAGGGACTTATTCCTTGCACAATTCCCGTGAGACCCACATTCCCAACTGTCCATAATTCTAGATATCTGCCCAACCGCTCGTTACTCGCGCACACTTTGGAGTATGGTATCTGTTCTTTCGAGAACATTTACTATCTTCATACATATACAAAAGGTCATGTTCCATCAGTATGCAAGAAAAAGCTGCATTGACATAAAATTGCCAAGCAACATGCCACTAAACCATTTCGAATCACTAGTGGTGTCACGGCACGGCCTGCAACGGAACAGTGCGACCAGGTGACTGTGATAAATGTCGTGATAGGTGGCCCGCGTATAAACCTTATAAAACATCTGTCGGGTGATTTTCATGTGCCAAACAAGTGACGCCGAGGCAAACACAGGTCCACTTCACTTGTAACTCATCGTAGTGGTTCTCAGCAATAGGCAGGAAGTAACAGTTCTCTCTTAAGAGTGGAATGTAGTTGAAACGAGGTGCTTGTTACTTTGATAGTAGATGTGAAAGATGTTAAATTGCAACTGGACACTTGTGCTTCAGCTACGCTTCTGAAAAAACTTACTTACCAACGATTAGGTTCACCAATACTGAGTCCAGCTACGCATGTGTTGTTGGCTTATAGTGGAGAGGCAATTCCGGTTTTAGGAACTTCCAGTATGTCAGCTACATTCAAGGTGCAACGAAGACAGTTGTATTCACAGAACTTTCTGCTAAATCTTAGCAGGATATTTTTGGCTTAGATTCTTTGACCTTTCTGACTGTGAGTCCTCAAGTAGTGTTGCATATTTCAACAGACGTGCGGACAGAGAACCGTCAATCTCCGTGCGAAAAATTCAGTGAACTTCTTAGCGATGGTGTTGGTTGTGTGAACAGTTTTTTTGCTCATGTGTCACTCAAAGACAATGCACAACCAAGTTTTATGGAGGCAGGCAAGTGCCCATTGCCGCTGAACAATTACGGCAAAATAAATTGATGAGGTCATCAAGCCGCTCAGTACAAGTCAGTGGTCTTCCCCAATAGTTATCTTTCGCAGACCATCAGAACGACTTCAACTGCGTGTTGATTATAAGTCGACTGTGAACTCTCAGAGAGTGTTATAAACGTACCGTTCGTTCCTCCAACAGGAATTGGTGGACAGATTAGTCGAGGATCGTTATTTTTCTGAGACAGACTTGGCGGATGCTTACTTCCAATTGGTAAAGCCTCAGCATCCGTGATTTTTCAGCACTATTTAAAGCAAGTGTCTGCCAAACTAACTTCTTGCTAAAAATATTTGGATGACGCTGTCGTGTCTGGACTTCCAGCAGCAGAACATTTAGCCAATCTCGAGAGCCTTTTTCAAGTACTGTTATCGGCAGGCCTCAAGCGTCTGCAAGACGAGTGCTCTATTTTGCAGATGGAAATGTCATTAATGTGCAGGGTATTCACCCCACGCACACTCATTTCCGAGCCACCAAAGATTTAACAGCTCCCAAAAATCTAAAGCAACTGCCAGCAGTGTTACACAAACTGCATGACTACTTCTATTTCATTCCTTTCACCTCTCAGATTGCAGCTCCGCTTCACAAGTTACGGCATACGGACGTTCCGTTTGCATGGACCAAGGAATGTCAATTGGCTTTTGACCAATTGAAATAGGTGCTACTTAGTAACACGTGCGTCATATGTTTCAATCTGGCTAAGCCAGTGGCGTTAGTGGTGATGCTTTTTCTATTGGCCTATGGGCCGTTCTGTCGCATCGTGTTGAATCAACGGATTGTCCAATAGCATTTGCCTCCAAACTTCTAGCTAAGACTCAGGAAAGGAACACTGGCCGTCATTTTCGGTGTAACCAAGTTTTATCATCATCTCTATGGAAAGAAGTTCTATTTGGTCACAGAACATAAGCCATTCACTTCACTCTTCCACCAAACCACGCCTGATCCACCACAGACGTCACAGAAATTGCAAGTATGAGCTTCATTGTTGTCGAACTGCAACTATGAAATCTTGTAACGCCATACGGCCCAAGATGCGAAAGCTGGCGTGTTGTCAAGGTTACCGGTGTATGATGCTGATCAGTTTGACTCCTTTGAAGCATCTTGTTGCTAGACAGGTGCTCTGAACACCTCGGCAATCTCCAATTTTCCCGTTGACGTCCGTCGCATGGCACAGGAGACAGCTGAAAATGCGGATTGAAGCACTCTGTTGAGTTACATGCGCACAGTGCGGCTAAGGCGGGTGAAAGACATCGTTCGGCCGGACGTACATGGATATTTCACTCACCATTAAGCCTTGTCATTACAGCGTGGTGTTTTACCGTTTCACACTGAAAATGAAAAGATCCAGGTCAATATGCCACACACCCTTCTTCAGGATTTTTTAAGTTTCTTGCTTCAGAGACAAGGAGATGTTGTGAGGACAAAGCAGGCTGCTCAGCACCATTGTTCTTGGCCTCAGATGGACGCCAAGATGCTGCATGCATGGAGCAACAGGGGGCTGCACCTCAAGGCTTTTCTGACCTGCCTCGCCCCAGCGATCCCTGGAAACGCAACCACATTGGTTTTTCTGGACCTTTTTGAAACATGTGATGGCTTATTCTGGTGAATGCCTTAAGTCATTTTTCCTTTGTGTTTCCGACGAACGCTAACTCTACGACGTCGTCCAGTACCATCAGAACACTTACTTCATTTTTTTGCATCGAGAGCTTGCCGGAAGTTCACCTGACAGGAATTTGGTAAATGCGGCCACAGCATCGGTCCACCCACTATCAAGTGGTAAAGCTGAACGTTTCGTGCATATATTCAAGCTGCAGATGAGTAAATTCCGTGGAACCCACTCACAGGAGCAGGCCTTGCCATTGTTTCTGTCCACCTATCTTGCGATGGCTTAAAATGGACCTTCTCCGGTCAGAACTCCTTCACGGCCGCCGGCGTCGCACTCTGCTTCATGTGCTCCACTCACCAACGAAGAGTACCGATCAGTAAAATGATTCTCATTGTCAGATCCAGGACGCAATACTCTTCAGGAAATTCTGGCCCAGACAGTGATGGGGACCGGCAACCGTTTATGTGTCCTTGGACACACGTTCTTGGTTTCTTCCACTGCAGGGACACTGCTCAGAAGACACCAGAATCAGTTTCAGCCTCTGCGACTCCATGATCCTGCTGCTGCGTTTTGTTTTACAGTTCCAGCACACAGCCAGGAACCAGGGTCGTGGCCGTCTGCGACAGAACTGATGGCATCTCAACCTGGAGTGCTGCTCATGGAGGTGGACGCACTCTCATGCCCGATGTCATCATCACAGCAGCCCGTTTCGCAATGGGCGATGCCTCTGCGCGCTACCACCTTCTTCTCTGAGGGGATCCTCCACCGTTTGAGACACTGGCCCTAGTTGCAGACAGACGCCGTCCCTGCAGTCCGACGGACGTTCCTATTGGGGCTCAGGGCGAATGCTTGCTTGCGGATGGGAGCCTGCCACTGACTTCAGTTCCCATCCCACCTGCCGTGCCCGCACCCAGAGCTCCCCCTCGCCGTCAGTTCACACCGCAACCACGGCCAGGTGGTTTGGGGAGAGGACTGTGATGTCCTGAGCGTGTACTACCAGACAGCACCACCACAGGTATCAGTAGGTTGACAACTCAGTCCAGAGATGGTGTATAGCCCAGCGAGTGCCGCACCAAGAAGTCGCAGTGATATACGCCACCGCCACTGCAGAGGGCAGTTCCAAGTCAGTTCTACTACCGTGAAGACCACCTTCTACTTCTAGCGAGTCCACGCCAGCCCCTCTTCAGTGAACATTCTAGTGGGACAAGAACTGTTTACAGTCCAGACTTAGCTCCAAGAACAGCAGTTGAACTTCGGAATCTGCTACCTGATACTATTTGTACAAAGCTGAGTATTCGTCAGTAAATGTGCGAGTTCTTGTCACTAATCACTATCGGCGTTTCAGTCCTCTCCTCGTTCTTCTCTCATAGTGTATCCCTCAGTGCACTATAATTAGTTTAATTAGTTGAGGATGGAGACAAGTAAAATTCCCTTCTGAGGTTGTATCGAAAGTGCGATACTACAAGAACGTTGCAGCTTCCTTTTGCTTCCCGTCGCTGGTAGACTCTGCTCTTCCCTGAAACGTTCAGTATATATACAGCTCCTTAGACAGACGTGACCAGGCATTAGGCGCAGTGGTGCACTGTTATGATTCTTGAACGCTGATGTCGCATTGGGAGGAATTACAGACAAAATGAAAACGTTACGAGGAAAGGAGACCTAATTCCGATAGAACTGCACTGTGCACAGGCTCGAACTGGCACTCATTTATCAAGGAGACGACCCTCTGTGTGCGTAGATGTGAACACTTATACACTCCAGCGAAGTTCGTTGCGAACGAAAAACAGCTCACTTTTTCATAGACTTTTACTTATTCAGTCTTCGTGTAGCTTTCGCTAACATTGAGATGAGTTTTATACGCCTTGGCGATTAAATAAACTTCTATCTTTAAAAAATATCTCAATGGCGGCTCTTCAATAATTTCCGCATACTCCTTGACGTCTTTTTTCGCTATTAACAATAGACGAAAGTTACAGTCTTCTAATATCGTGGTCTTTATCCATGCCCCAGCGCTTAATTCCTTTATTTACAATTCTTACAAGAAATATTTCATAAAATTAACACAATAATAGTTCGTAACAGTTGCACTTCTTATTGCCATACAGATGTCTTATTACAATGGGTAATGCTGTCCACTTCTTACATTGCAAAGGGTAAAAGTATCAATGGCCATATCAATTCGTGGAAACTATGCCACCAGGGAACATTCAGTTGCTGATGAGACTGACAATTGTGCACGTCTGGGCCTGAAACCTTTTCCAAGGAGCGTGAAGGCTGTCCCAGAAATTGGAGAGCTGGACTGAGAGAAGGAAAGTGGAAAGCGAGGTGCAGAGGAGCAGGCGAGAGGCTGTAGGCGACGCAGTGATAACACGTGCATATGGGTTACGGCCTAGGAGATAAAAATAAATTTCTTTTCTGTATGTTTCATTTAGATGTAGCATAATGTTTAGCAGAAGAAAACTGAACTGCTATGGGTCACTATGGGACTTTAGGTGGAGGGAAGGGTCACAGGTATCCTCTGGTGAGATACGCCAGGAGACAAGATGATGCGGTTGTCATCGGAGTGGAAGCATTGCAGAACCATCAGCTGTAAGGGGAAGTGTTCCTGAAGCAAGAGGATGCAGTGAACACAGGTCATGGGTGGTCGATATACATGGCATTCAACGCGTGGGAGATTCGGAACGACCTGAGATGGCTAGACGAAGCCTTTGAAAACTTTAGGCACGGGGTAGAGAATCACTGGGACTTATGAGAAGTTGAGGGATGAGATGAAGCAAGTTCTGGGGGTTACACCGCATACAAAGGAGGAGAGGCTTGATCAGTAAGGGGAACCGATTTTTGAAAACAATGTTTGGGACAGCTAATAAGGAGCACATCAGAAGGGTGAATAACGCAGTGGAAGCATTGAAACAACGGGTGAAAGGCAACAAGGCAGCAAGTGAGTGGCACACCACGCAAATTACGACTATGGAGAAAGAAGTGGTGAACAATACTTGGTTACTTTGGCAGCTGACTGGCATAATGATGGGCTACACAACAAATATACACTCCTGGAAATTTAAACAAGAACACCGTGAATTCATTGTCCCAGGAAGGGGAAACTTTATTGACACATTCCTGGGGTCAGATACATCACATGATCACACTGAAAGAACCACAGGCACATAGACACAGGCAACAGAGCATGCACAATGTCGGCACTAGTACAGTGTATATCCACCTTTCGCAACAATGCAGGCTGCTATTCTCCCATGGAGACGATCGTAGAGATGCTGGATGTAGTCCTGTGGAACGGCTTGCCATGCCATTTCCACCTGGCGCCTCAGTTGGACCAGCGTTCGTGCTGGACGTGCAGACCGCATGAGACGACGCTTCATCCAGTCCCAAACATGCTGAATGGGGGACAGATCCGGAGATCTTGCTGGCCAGGGTAGTTGACTTACACCTTCTAGAGCACGCTGGGTGGCACGGGATACATGCAGACGTGCATTGTCCTGTTGGAACAGCAAGTTCCCTTGCCGGTCTAGGAATGGTAGAACGATGGGTTCGATGACGGTTTGGATGTACTGTGCACTATTCAGTGTCCCCTCGACGATCACCACTGCTGTACGGCCAGTGTAGGAGATCGCTCCCCACACCATGATGCCGGGTGTTGGCCCTGTGTGCCTCGGTCGTATGCAGTCGTGATTGTGGCGCTCACCTGCACGGCGCCAAACACGCATACGACCATCATTGGCACCAAGGCAGAAGCGACTCTCATCGCTGAAGACGACACGTCTCCATTCGTCCCTCCATTCACGCCTGTCGCGACACCACTGGAGGCGGGCTGCACGATGTTGGGGCGTGAGCGGAAGACGGCCTAACGGTGTGCGGGACCGTAGCCCAGCTTCATGGAGACGGTTGCGAATGGTCCTCGCCGATACCCCAGGAGCAACAGTGTTCCTAATTTGCTGGGAAGTGGCGGTGCGGTCCCCTACGGCACTGCTTAGGATCCTACGGTCTCGGCGTGCATCCGTGCGTCGCTGCGGTCCGGTCCCAGGTCGACGGGCACGTGCACCTTCCGCCGACCACAGGCGACAACATCGATGTACTGTGGAGACCTCACGCCCCACGTGTTGAGCAATTCGGCGGTACGTCCACCCGGCCTCCCGCATGCCCACTATACGCCCTCGCTCAAAGTCCGTCAACTGCACATACGGTTCACGTCCACGCTGTCGTGGCATGCTACCAATGTTAAAGACTGCGATGGTGCTCCGTATGCTACGGCAAACTGGCTGACACTGACGGCGGCGGTGCACAAATGCTGCGCAGCTAGCGCCATTCGACGGCCAACACCGCGGTTCCTGGTGTGTCCGCTGTGCCGTGCGTGTTATCATTGCTTGTACAGCCCTCTTGCAGTGTCCGGAGCAAGTATGGTGGGTCTGACACACCGGTGTCAATGTGTTCTTTTTTCCATTTCCAGGAGTGTATAAGAATCAGTAAACTGGACCGTTAAGAAGTTACAAACTGAAGTCGAAAAACGAACATCAAAAAAAGTTTTCTATCACACCATTTCCCAGATCTCCTGAAGATAGAAGTTGACTGTGGATATTGTATCACAGACACACTCCCTTTGACTGTTCAGAGATGTCACTAAACCCGCCCAGAGATGTAAAGAACCATGCGTGAGCAACGCCTATTAGACGGAGGGGATCCGACAGCCGATCAGTTCCAGTCATTCCACCAGAAAAGAGGTACACGGTTCGTTTTGTCTGTAGTTCAACCATGCCTAGAAGGTCAATACCGCCGTTCTATTGCGTCCGCATTGTTACTTTGTGCCATGAAGGATTGCCAACAAGGGAAGCGTCTAGGGGTCTAGGAGTGAACCAAAGCGATGTTGTTCGGACGTGGAGGAGATGAAGAGAGACAGGAACTGTCGATGACATACCCCGCCCAGGCCGCCCAAGGGCTACTACTGCAGTGGATGACCGCTACCTACGGGTTATGGCTCGCAGGAACACTGACAGCAATGCCACCATGTTGAGTAAACTTGTTTGTGCAGCCACAGGACGTCGTGTTACGACTCAAACTGTGCGCAATAGGCTGCATGATGCGCAACTTCACTCCTTACGTCCATGGCGAGGTCCATATTTGCAACCACGACACCATGCAGCACGGTACAGATGGGCCAAGAACATGCCGAATGGACCTCTCAGGATTGGCATCACATTCTCTTCACCGATGAGTGTCGCATATGCCTTCAAACAGAGAATCGTCGGGGACGTGGTTGGAGGCAACCCGGTCAGGCTGAAAGCCTTAGACACACCATCCAGCGAGTGCAGCAAGGCAGAGGTTCCCTGCTGTTTTTGGATGGCATTATGTCGGGCCGACGTACACTGCTGGTGGTCATGTAATGCGCTGTAACGGCTGTACGATACGTGAATGCCTTCCTCCGACCGGTATCGACAGCATATTGGTGAGGCGTTCGTCTTCATGGACGACAATTCGCGCCCCCAACGTGCACATCTTGTGAAGGACTTCCTTCAGGATAACGACATCGCTAGACCAGAGTGGCCAGCATGTTTTCCAGACCTGAACCCTATCGACCATGCCTGGCATAGATTGAAAAGGGCTGTTTATGGACGACATGACCTACCAACCACTCTGAGGGATCTATGCCGAATCGCCGTTGAGGAGTGGGACAACGTGGACCAACAGTGTCTTGATGAACTTCTGGATAGTATACCATGACGAATACAGGCATGCATCAATGCAAGAGGACGTGCTGATGGGCATTAGATGTACCAGTGGGTACAGCAATCTAGTCTACCACCTCTGAAGGTCTCGCTGTACGGTGGTACAACATGCATTGTGTGGTTCTCATGAGCAATAAAGAGGGCGGAAATGATGCTTATGTTGATCTCTGTTCCAATTTTCTGCACAGGTTCTGAACTCTCGGAACCGAGGTGATACAAAACATTTTTATGAGTCTATTTGACAAGGAAGTAGGGGCAACAAAGTGGTTAGTTCCTGGTGAACAGTGTGTGGGAAGCACGAAGTGCAGTATCAGAGTTTCTGAAAGCTATGCAGCAAGTTGTGCAAGGCCAGTTATTATTGAACTTGTCACCAAAAAAGTACCTTGATGGGCTGCGGGAAGTCAAAAGAGGGCTACTACCTCTGACTGGTCTTGGAACCTAGCCATAAAAAATTTTATTTTAACCAACCATAGCAGAAGCAATGTCTGGTGGGGCAAAGGTACCAGTTTTGTTTTCTTTTCCAGTAGCACAGAAGCGGGCATGATACTGATTTTATGAAATTCGTGTGTATCATGTTAAGTGGGGAATGCTGGAGAAATTTGTCAGAGTAGAGGTACAATGATTATCAATGGCAGTAGAAGACAAGAGCAGGAATGTGCAAATAGAAGAAACAGAGGTACAAAAGTCTTACAGGGATGAGATTACAGTTTGTCCAAACAGAATAGTGAGAGGTGGTCAGGATTCTTACACAGTGAAGATATTGCTGGGTCAGAAAGCGGAAAAAGATTTGCAAGAGTGAGATGATTAGGACTGAGTTGTACTGCTAGCAGGATGACGCCCATTGGTTAAAAAATGTGATAGCAGTAGGTAATTGTTTGAATCAGGGTAAACTCACGACGTCAAAAAGGTTAGAGTAATACGTTACTGGATCACTGATAAACGCGACATCATATGAAATAGTGGGACCTATTTTCTATCTACCAGCCACAATTTCGAGTGTAACACATCTAAGTAATTCGCAGCCTCAATTTCAGTGATCATTGGAACGCAAAAATGGGATACCAATCCCGAAACTACGTTAAACCAGACTTTGGGACTAAAGCTAATACAGTCCATTCACAAATTCATCAACGAGCAGGAGAGTCGAATCTAAGAGGAGCCAATGTTGCTGCATGTGAGTCACTACAGGGAGATTCAGTACTAGAGGGAAACAACGTTGACAATATACCAATTCCCGCAGTAAAATTCTGCAAAGCGTAGTCGTTGTTTATATTTAAAATAGTGGAATGATGAAAATGCTTGGATCCAGCTAATTTTTGCAAATTCTGGTGGACTGGGTTCCCAGAGCCTAGGAGGCAGAAGAGAACCGTAACAATAAGTTGACCAGAAGACTAAGGCTCTTAGGATAAGTAGTGTTCAACAGAACTTGGTGGTAGAAGCAACCCTGAAAAAGCATACCAAAGCTAGTTGTGCCAGGCACCAGGATCTGTCGCTCTAGAGTTCAAGGATAGTCTAGTTAAGGCGACTCGAGGCACTGGGTCTCGTTGAGAAGGAGGACAATGTAACACACAGACCAGATTTTGTCTGAAACCCATAAAGCAGGAAGTAGATTACAACAAAAGCAGCTGCAGATGAGCGTGGATGTTATGCCCTACAATATACAACAAAGCCGTCACACTTTTCAGGTCTAACCAGCAAGAGAAGGTGTGTAATTAGCTGACACTGCAGTACCTAAACAGCAGAAGACGGAAGTCTACCATCATCGGCAACTGTGGAAGTTTTTAGCATTGGGTGGCAAGGTGTAGCAAAGCCTAAGCAAGTGCAGCCTGTGAGCTACGTTTGTACTGAAATCATCTTGTTCTAATACTGCGGTACCGCTACGTTGATATGACACTTGGAGCGCCAACCGGAATGTTGTATGGGGTCCGCAGTTCGACCTTGCTTCAGGGTAGTGTGCCTTGAGACGGAAGCCGCCGAGGCCCCAACACCGCAGAGCTAGCCAGGTCCTGGAACATAGTGTACCTGTCACACCGCTTCTACAGTGGGTCGTGGCCACTGCAGCGCTGGAGACATCAGTCGTGCCTCGGCCACTGCTGCTTTGTCTGGCGAATCTGGAGGATGCAGATGACACGAGCAGTCTCGTGCACCGCCGCTGGGCCACTTCTCGCTCTGTCAGCGTTGCTGGATATCCCGCACACACAAACGGGAGGCTTGAAAACAAATAAAAAAATCACACAAACCAACTCTTAAGCTCTGTGGTTACATTCATTAAAAAAAATATACAGTACATATCTTTCGATTTGGTCGTGTTCATGCCCTGTTGTGCACCTTGCTCTCCTTCAGGTTCAAATAGCTCTAAGCACTATGATTGTTAACATCTGAGGTCATCAGAGCCCTAGACTTAGAACTACTTTAACCTAACTAACCTAAGGACATCACACACATCAATGCCCGAGGCAGGATTCGAACCTGCGACCGTAGCAGCAGCGCGGTTCCCTACGGAAGCGCCTAGAACCGCTCGGCCACAGCAGCCGGTTGTCCTTCAGGATCACATGCCGTACGGGACAGATTTTCCGTGATGTACGAAACGTTACCAGGGTGCAACTAACTTACCCAAATTGCATATCAAGATTAAACCTCAATGTGGATGCGGCTCGCAAACCCTTAAACGGGCAACGTAGCAGATGCGGTACTACTAACACTTCAACCATACCGCACCGCACCAACCAGCAGTATGGTGGGTAGACAAGAAACAAAGTAACAACTGTTGCAAGACAACTTCAGTAAGTCAGTAAGAAAATATTTGGGACTTTAAACTCTTGGGAGTGCCACACCAAACCACAGAATGCTATTCCAAGTTAAATTATGAACATACTATCAGCAATTTAGCCATGACAAGTAGAACCGTAAAATAGCATAAGAGGTGAACTGCAATTAACACAATTCATAAGCGTCCGACTGAAAAGCTCCGTAGTCAATCTTTCCTTTACTACAAACAGTTAACAGTACCTCCAGAATTCACTCGTGGACACTATCAGAATGTCAATTACTCATTATGCCTGTAGGTAACAGTTTAACACGCTGGGAGCCGACTTAGGTCTCTTAATAAGACAAGCAATGATTCGGTCCCTCACTTGGATCCACCTTCGATCCAAAACAGTCATTTACTTTAAAGCAACTAAATAGATGTTGTCGTTGTTGTTGTTGTTGTGGTCTTCAGTCCTCAGAGTGGCTTGATGCAGCTCTCCATGCTACTCTATCCCGTGCAAGCTTCTTCACCTCCCAGTACTTACTGCAACCTACATCTTTCTGAATCTGCTTAGTGTATTCATCTCTTATTCTCCCTTACGATTTTTACCCTACAAGCTTCCCTCCAATGCTAAATTTGTGACCCCTTGATGCCTCAGAGCATGTCCTACCAACCGGTCCCTTCTTCTTGTCACGTAGTGCCACAAACTCCTCTTCTCCCCAATTCTGTTCAATACCTCCTCATTAGTTATGTGATCTACTCATCTAATCTTCAGCATTCTTCTGTAGCACCACATTTCGAAAGCGTCTATTCCCTTCTTGTCTAAACTATTTATCGTCCATGTTTCACTTCCATACATGGCTACACTCCATACAAATACTTTCAGAAACGACTTCCTGACGCTTAAAGCTATACACGATGTTAACAAATTTCTCTTCTTCGGAAACGCTTTCCTTGCCATTCCCCGTCTACATTTTATAACCTCTCTTATTCGACTATCATCAGTTATTTTACTCCCCAAATAGCAAAACTCCTTTACTACTTTAAGTGTCTCGTTTCATAAACTAATTCCCTCAGCATCGCCCAACTTACATCTACATCTACATCTACATGACTACTCTGCAATTCACATTTAAGTGCTTGGCAGAGGGTTCATCGAACCACAATCATACTATATCTCTACCATTCCACTCCCGAACAGCGCGGGAAAAACGAACACCTAAACCTTTCTTTTCGAGCTCTGATTTCTCTTATTTTATTTTTATGATCATTCCTACCTATGTAGGTTGGGCTCAACAAAATATTTTCGCATTCGGAAGAGAAAGTTGGTGACTGAAATTTCGTAAATAGATCTCGCCGCGACGAAAAACGTCTTTGCTCTAATGTCTTCCATCCCAATTCGCTAATCATATCTGCCACACTCTCTCCCCTATTACGTGATAATACAAAACGAGCTGCCCTTTTTTGCACCCTTTCGATGTCCTCCGTCAATCCCACCTGGTAAGGATCCCACACCGCGCAGCAATATTCTAACAGAGGACGAACGAGTGTAGTGTAAACTGTCTCTTTAGTAGACTTGTTGCATCTTCTAAGTGTCCTGCCAATGAAACGCAACCTTTGACTCGCCTTTCCCACAATATTATCTATGTGGTCTTTCCAACTGAAGTTGTTCGTAATTTTTACACCCAGGTACTTAGTTGAATTGACAGCCTTGAGAATTGTACTATTTATCGAGTAATCGAATTCCAACGGATTTCTTTTGGAACTCATGTGGATCACCTCACACTTTTCTTTATTTAGCGTTAACTGCCACCTGCCACACGCTTAGCAACTGATACTGGTCTTCGGATGACCTTACAAGACGGTAAATTACAGCATCATCTACGAACAACCTAAGAGAACTGCTCAGATTATCACCCAGGTCATTTATATAGATCAGGAACAGCAGAGGTCCCAGGACGCTTCCCTGGGGAACACCTGATATCACTTCAGTTTTACTCGATGATTTGCCGTCTATTACTACGAACTGCGACCTTCCTGACAGGAAATCACGAATCCAGTCGCACAACTGAGACGATACCCCATAGGCCCACAGCTTGATTAGAAGTCGCTTGTGAGGAACGGTGTCAAAAGCTTTCCGGAAATCTAGAAATACGGAATCAACCTGAGATCCCCTGTCGATAGCGGCCATTACTTCGTGCGAATAAAGAGCTAGCTGCGTTGCACAAGAACGATGTTTTCTGAAACCATGCTGATTACGTATCAATAGATCGTTCCCTTCGAGGTGATTCATAATGTTTGAATACAGTAAATGCTCCAAAACCCTACTGCAAACCGACGTCAATGATATAGGTCTGTAGTTCGATGGATTACTCCTACTACCCTTCTTAAACACTGGTGCGACCAGCGCAATTTTCCAATCTGTAGGTACAGATCTATCGGTGAGCGAGCGGTTGTATATGATTGCTAAGTAGGGAGCTATTGTATCAGCGTAATCTGAAAGGAACCTAATCGGTATACAATCTGGACCTGAAGACCTGCCCGTATCAAGCGATTTAAGTTGCTTCGCAACCCCTAAGGTATCTACTTCTAAGAAATTCATGGTGGCAGCTGTTCGTGTTTCAAATTCTGGAATACTCCATTCGTCTTCCCTGGTGAAGGAATTTCGGAAAACTGCGTTCAATAACTCCGCTTTAGCGGCACAGTCGTCGGTAACAGAACCATCAGCACTGCGCAGTGAAGGTATTGACTGCGTCTTGCCGCATGTGTACTTTTCCATACGACCAGAATTTCTTCGGATTTTCTACCAAATTTTGAGACAGTGTTTCGTTGTGGAACCTATTAAAGGCATCTCGAATTGAAGTCCGTGCCAAATTTCGCGCGTCTGTAAATTTTAGCAAATCTTCGGGATTTCGCGTTCTTCTGAACTTCACATGCTTTCTCCGTTGCCTCTGCAACAGCGTTCTGACCTGTTTTGTGTACCATGGGGGATCAGTTCCATATCTTACCAATTTAAGAGGTATGAATCTCTCAATTGCTATTGCTACTATATCTTTGAATTTGTGCCACATCTCGTCTACATTTGCATAGTCAGTTCGGAAGGAATGGAGATTGTCTCCTAGGAAGGCTTCTAGTGACACTTTATCCGCTTTTTTAAATAAAATTATTTTGCGTTTGTTTCCGGTGGATTTGGAAGAAACGGTATTGAGCCTAGCTACAACGACCTTGTGATCACTAATCCCTGTATCAGTCATGATGCTCTGTATCAGCTCTGGATTGTTTGTGGCTAAGAGTTCAAGTGTGTTTTCGCAACCATTTACATTTCGCGTGGGTTCATGGACTAACTGCTCGAGATAATTTTCGACTACATTCCATTATCCTCGTTTTGCTTTGTTGATGATCTTTTACCCTCCTTTCAAAACACTATCCATTCTGTTCAACTGCTCTTCCAAGTCCTTTGCTGTCTTTGACGGAATTACAATGTCATCGGCGAACCTCAAAGTTTTTATTTCTTCTCCATGGATTTTAATACCTACTCCGAATTTTTCTTTTGTTTCCTTTACTGCTTGCTCAATATACAGATTGAGTAATATCGGGGAGAGGCTGCTACCCTGTCTCACTCCCTTCCCAACCACTGCTTCCCTTTCATGCCCCTCGACTCTTATAACTGCCATCTGGTTTCTGTACAAATTGTAAATTGCCTTTTGCTCCCTGTGTTTTACCCTTGCCACCTTTAGAATTTGAAAGAGAATATTCCAGTCAACATTGTCAAAAGCTTTCTCTAAGTCTACAAATGCTAAAAACGTAGGTTTGCATTTTCTTAATCTAGCTTCTAAGACAAGTCGTAGGGTCACTATTGCCTCACGTGTTTCAGTATTTCTACGGAATCCAAACTGATCTCCCCGTGGTCGGCTTCTACCAGTTTTTCCATTCGTCTGTAAGGCATTCGTGTAATTATTTTGCAGCTGTGGCTTATTAAACTGATAGTTCGGTAATTTTCACATCTGTCGACACCTGCTTTCTTTGGGATTTGAATTATATGGCAATGCCGATATCAACGCACTCCTCCCAAGAAGCGCTCTAACTGGAGACTGCAGTACCGGTGGAAAGCTTTCACCACTTACAAGTCTGATATACGCGCCACCAACGTGCACCTTTTTAGATTTATTATGTTCACCTCATACACCAAACTTGCCGTAATACGTCGTCGGAATCGAAGGGCAGAACCAAGAAATCACTTTTCAGCCCTTGAAGGACCCCACGATGATCCCCATCGGGACAACACCGGCCCCCCACAACAGGATCTTCGAGCCCACGGCGTTCCGTTCCCAACCGACAGCTTCTGCGGGACGCACCGACCAAGCGGCCTTGCCCTCCGACACCGACGTTGCTCCCCACGCACGGTCCAGAGCTAACTCCCAGTAAACCCCCTACTTCCTCGATATCTCGCCTCGCGGCGCGCAGGGACGCAACTCGCTGAAGGTATGCGGCGACCAGAGACTCCAAGCCGATCTCGATATTGACATCGTGACGAATATTGAGAAGGCACGTGATTTCAAAAAGAAAGGAATTTCAATAGCGAGCCTTGCAGGTTCAACCTCCCTCACTAAAACAAACTCGCCGCGCAAAGGAATTTAACTCCTGCGAATCTGGCTACCATGAACGAGCAACATCCTCCCGGGCTCTAAGTTCTTCACCAGTAAATTTAAATTCACAGGACTGACCACCTGTAGATCCTCATAAGGCCCGAAATACCGAAGTGCCAACTTCCGGTATAATCCGCATCACCCTTATGAAGTAGACCCGTGTTGTGGATGAACACCCTGCTCCCGGGTTTGCAGTTAAATTTTTTCCTACCCTAATTATACCACTGTGCCAGCCTCTGATGGGCACGCTAAGTATTACGCCGCGCCCGCTTCCAACTCCTCTGAATAACACCAGCATCACTGTGCTCTGGGAGCAGATCGTTAATCAACCACAAATTGGACAGCGGGGAGTTCACCTGGTATCTAAAGATCAAGAAGCCGGACGTGCCTTTACCGACTCAAGCTGAGCTGCGATAAACGAAAAGTTTAGTCATCCAAGTGAATGATCCACCCGGTGCGAGAGCTGCTGTGAAACGCGATTAGGGCGGCTTTTAAGTTCCTTTTTACACGTTCCGCTGGGGATAGTAAGGAGTTGTGGTGATATGCCAAATGGCCTGTTCGAAACAAAACCTCCTGAACCACTTGGAAACAAAGACCGGAGCGTTATCACTAACTAGGGTGTTCGGCGGTCCAAATATCGAAATAATTCCCGATAAGTGACGGATGGTAATCGTAGCTGTGACGCTACTGGTTGGAATAAGCCATGAAAAACGCGAAACAGTGTCGACTACCACTGGAACATACCGGTTACCCTGGCGATTACGATGTAGAGGTCCAATGTGATCAACGAACCACTTGTACATAGTGTAACTTTCTCTAGTGGATTGGAGGAGCCTCCTGGGATGACCCGAGTCTGGTTTTGCTTCCTTGCAAACTTCGCACTCGCAAACCATACATCGGACATCCTTACGTAAACTGGGAAAAAAGAGCTGCCTCTTAATATCTGAGATGATCTTATTTGCACCTAATTGGTCACCGACCGGAGTATTGTAGAAATAGCGAAACACCGGCTCCACCAATTCACTAGGCAAATATACGCGTAAACCGTCGGCACTGGGGCCCCGACACCGCAACAACCCCTTACATACGGCATTTCCAGTTACCTGCTCGCCCGCAGTTAACATATCTTCAATTTTCCTAATACATTGATCACCTACCTGTCTCCGACCTAAGTCCCCAAATAATTCCGGGACCTCTGATAAAACAGCCCCTACTCCAGCCTCCCGTTCTGGTCCAGCGTCCTCAGGCTCACCCTCAATCTGGAACATACTACTTAAGGCATGGGCCACGTGGTTATCGGTTCCCCTTACATGCTTTACTTTAAATGAAAGTCAGATTTCCTAATAATCCTCCTGGATATCCGACCAGTCTTACGCAGGCGGGCCAGCACCCAGCTAAGGCCCTGATTATCCGTTTCGAGCAAAAAATCGTGGTGTCCCAAATAAAATTTAAACTTTTCCAGTGAAAAAAACACTGACAAGGCCTCCCATTAGTACACATGGTATTTGGCCTCTATAGGGGACAATCTCCTGGAAGCGTAAGCTACCTGTTTCCGCTCTTGCATCTTGCTCTTCTAGCAGCACCGCCGCTATCTCACAAGTAGAGGCGTCAGTCTGCACAATAAACGACCGATCGAAATTGGGGCTGGCCAACACGGGAGGGTTACTCAAGACCCGCTTAATAGCCTCGATGCCTGATGACCTTCATCCAAAATAAATGTTGCCCCCTTCTTACATAGTTCGTTCAAAGGAGCAGCCAACTGAGCAAACTTCGGCACGAACATACGAAAGTAGTTCGCCATGACCATGAATCGTGCCACACCCCTCTTATAAACTGGTAGAGGAAACCTTTGCAAGTCTTTAGTTCGCTTTTGGGCAATGCGAACACCATCCCCAGATGCCCCAAGGAGGAAATCTGACCACGAGGCAAGGTGACCTTGGACGGCTTAAGTCCGGCGCCCCTCAGTCGAAGTAATACCATATTCAAATGTTCCAGATGTTCATGGAAAGTAACAATCCAAATGGCACCCGATTGAATTCAACAAGATTCAAATCTGTGCAGAAGGCGGTGATGTGCCTGGAATCTTCAGCAAGTGGGATATCGTAATATGCCTGATTGAGGTCCAAAACGGCAAAGTACCTTGCCCCAGAAAACCACGTAAAACAATTGTGAATGTCTGGCAGGGGAATCGACTCCAAAATTACCTTTTCGTTGACCAGGCGGTAATCGACTACAGGCCGAAATTCTCCCTTATTAGGCTTAAGAACTTTGGAGATGCATACGGAGAGGTCGAAGGTCTTATAACCCCTTCCCTTAGCATGCCATCTATTAACCCACGCTAACTCTTCATCTTCGGGGGTGACCACCAATAAGGAGATTGTCGAACCGGTACGTCATCATTCAGCCTAATCCTATAATTTGGCTTGTCATTCGTAACCTGTCGGTCAGCACTTCTCGAAAACGCACTAAAACCTGCAAGAGGGACTCCCTCTGCTGATAATCAAGATGACTCATATCATAGTTCTCTGTGATACCGCTCTTGGAACAAACCGGAACTGACACACGACATGAACAAAGAGTAGTGCGCTACTCAGGCCGAAATAAAAAAAAAAGGGGCACGTTCTTGGCCATCCAACACTAAGCCGGCCTTAGCCATAAAATCACATTCAATTTCTTGATCACAAAGAATCGAAACGGCGAAGTAAAATTTCCTATGCCCACACTAGCCACACACGCCCCCACTATCTCTAACTTTTGTCGGTTGTCTGAGCGACTTGCCCAGAACGACTTACACAAGGGACCCATGCGATATAGTGTGCGAAGTTCCAAAAACCACTGATAGTCCACTGCTGATATGGCACTACGCTAATCCAGCAGACCACAGACGGTTTAATGGTTCAAGATGGGTGCACGAGGAAGGCGTCTAGGTGCCCGTAACTCCCACTATTTTTCGGCGAGAACGGTTGGGAATCCTACCCCGCGTATATGTACTCTCCTTCGGACAGCGTCCACTGTTATTTTCCTTCTTCCGAGCACCCACAAGGTGACCTTCCAGGCGACAACGAAAACATACCTTTGGTTTGGAAATTATCGGTCGCGCCACCTCCCCACGGGGTAAACAACAATTCGGTTGTCGATCCATAATCCGACAGCTCACTCGCTGACTGTCAGCATACGACAGCTTCTCAGTCTCTGAGGCTAATACACTAAGTTCCCCCAAGGTGGTAGGTTTCTTGGATAACGTCATGGGCTACCTATCTAACTCCCCTCAAAATGGTTTCGACCACCTGTGTTTCCGACACCTGTAGCTCCAGAGCTAGGAAGGATGTTCTCACACATTCCATGAATTTAGTCAAGGGTTCATTATCCTCCCTCACCCGCCAAAAATGCTTATGTTGTAAGTCACTCAATAAATGAGGGGACACCTTACGTGCAATTACCTGCTTGCGTAGTTCCCTCAACCCCTTCGTTTCCTGCAAAATTTGATCAATAACATGCTGAGGGTCCCATATCTCAATGGGTATAGTAGTTGGACAACCTGATCATGGGGCAAGTTCAAGGCGTTAGCGTGGAATTGGCAGGTCACAACAACTGTTCAATACGCGGAATCGATTCCATCGAAAACCTATTTATTGCCTTTAGCAAGATTCTCATGGGATGAGGCAATTTAGCAAAACTCGTACCCACGCATACTGACAACCCACTTTCCCCTTGTATTACCGGTTCCTGTGCGCCCTGCACAACCGAACCTCGTTCCCCTCTCTCATTTGTACCTGCTCAACACAAAATTGATCCAACATTTCCCCCAATGCGCAAAACCCGATCCCGCAATTTCTGCGCCTCCTGTCCTTGCTCTTTTGTAAGGTGAATCTCACTCAAATCTGTAACATGCCACTCCCAATGCACCAGTTGCGCTTAAAGGCGTGCAAGGTGTTATAGCAGTCGGTGCAACATTCTCAAAAGACCCAACCTGCTGGTTCAACGAGGACAGCGATGTAAAGTCACAACTCAAGCCATCGCCTACTTCACCGATGACTCGTGGAGAAATTACCACAGGGTTTACCAAACGACGCCTTTACCTGCGTCAGTAATTCAGGCACGCCTCCCTAGCCCGTCTTTCCGTGCACACGCGCTTCATATTCTAACTGTTCACGCTTCAATAGCGCTAGACCTGAGCAACGCCGTGCTTCCATAGCGGCTTATAACCTAAAAACAATCTGATATTTACAAAAATCCTAATAAAACAAATATGTAAAATTTTAATATTAGCCAAATCCTAATAGAACGAGTACTCAAGGAATTTATCATTATTAGCCAAATCCTGATGAAACAAGTACTTAACGGCTCTAATAGAATTTAGAGAAAGGGAGCCTTATAATGCCCCCTACCCAGGTTACGAAAGATCGTAACCACGCTCTGCTGTGGGGTCATCCCACAGGCATTAGCTGAGACAGAAACCGAGGAAAGGCCAACACCCAGAATACGTGCAAGTTGTGGGGGATATGGGCAGGCACCGTTTCTCTAATAACATTTTTTCACGTTTAAAATTTTACAACTTTAATAACTTGATTTTAAAATAGTATTTGAACATTCGTTATCACGATTCACTCATGTGTCATCATGAACAAAACATAAATGAAACAATGGCGGATTCATACGTGGCAGGGAGAGTGGGACGCATCCGGCAAGGGTCACCGAGTACACTCGTTCTATCGTGACGTACGCGAAGGATACAACTGAAACATGTCGACCCAAGCAGGGGGGATGGTCCACTGCCTGACAGGCCATGGGCCGTCTGCAGTATATTTAAACCGTATGGGACAAACGAACGATGAAGTACGCGTACGCGGAGAAATTGGGACACCACACTGCTGAGCAACACGCTTGCACAAGTGAGACTTATGCAGAACGACAATGACATCGCCAGAATAACACGTAGCCGATATTGTATCGAACACACTGCACGAAGAATACAAGCGCCAAAACCCATATGGAAGGAGGGGTAGACAAGTACAAACAACACAACAAACCACATGGGAGGGCACAAACAAGACCACAGATTCCGAAACCGAGGAAAGAACACTAAGTGCACGTGGTTCAGAAGGGATCAACATGTAAGGGAGCAAAACCAACAAAGCATGACACTGCATGCCACAACGCAGTCACAAACAACACAATAATCATAAAACAAATAAACACCAGCTCCACGTACTAAGACTGTAGTAATAAGGTAATGTCGCTTGGGAGGAGAAGGCTCTAACAACTTTTATTCCGAGGCTCCCCCTCCCCAATGGCATCCTGCATAGTGTTTAAAGTATACTGCACACAAGCAGTAATGTATTGCTCGTCTTATTGCGTGCAGACAGAAGTATATTCTCTTCTCTATTCAAAGCTACAATCAATGAGTTTTATGTATGAGAAATGTGTTAAGTCATTTAAGGAATAATGCATTAAAGCACCAAGTTACAAACGTAAATATATTTCTCATGTAAAGCTAAAATTCATGTATTCTATGTACGAAGTGCTCAATCAGCATTTAATCTGTATAATCTGTGTAAACATACATTAGCACACACCATTTCAGATGAGAATAACTTGAGGTTGTAACGACACCTCATCTGAAACAGGTAGAAACACGCCATTATTAACCAACATGCTACTAAGACTGTATTACACATCCAAATACGGCATATTACTTCCCTCTACATACTACAAATTATTTTCACCACACCCATTGTGTCACATTTCCTATTTTATTTTACTTTGATATTTGCATTATATAAATTATATTCTCATCAACTAGGTAGTAACAAATTACATGGAACAATTTTAACGATTGTTAAGCATTCAATTCGCTGTAACCTCAGAGAAATGTTTCTTTATTATGTTCTTTATATTATTAAAAAAAGCATTAACAACTGTATATGAATAAGATTCTATCAATTAGAAGTCTTTGTATTAGATTCAGAAGCATCTGATCCAACTTACATTTCAAGGCGGTGGGCTACTCTGTACTGTTAATGAAATAAATAAATAAATAAATCCTTATCATGAACAGCAAGATCCTCAATATAGTTTCTTAATGAAATGTCTTGAAGCATTATTTTAACAGATCAAAGAACAGCTTTCAAAATGAATATACAACGTTTACAACTCAAAATACCTTTTAAGCAACGAAAAAAATACAAATTGCATAATGCAAGGTTAAATAAATGAATTTAATGCAACATGGTAATACCAAAATTTTGCTACATATCGCTTGTGATTACAAAATTTTAATTAAAACAACAACTTAAATGCAAAAAAATCTGATTACAATCAACGTACACTCAAATCCTGTAGCCTCTATGATGCGCACCATATCACAAAATATTTTCCTTCCTTTTAAACACTTTACACTATAAACCTCCCTGCAAATGATGCATACTACACCCAGCGAATTATGACCAATAATTAAGCATATATGTTATAATTAACCGGGTATGTAAATCTTTTACTTTCAAAATAAATAAAAAAACACACAAATCAACTCTTAAGCTCAGTGGTTACAACCGTTAAAACAGATACAATACAAATCTTTTGATTTTGTCGTGGTGATGCGGTGTTGTGCACTATGCTCTCCTTCAGGATTACATGCGGCACGGGAAAGATTTTCCACGATGTACAAAACGTTAACAGGGAACAACCAACTTACACAAATTTGGTACTGGAATTAAACGACGATGTGGATGCGGCTCGCAAATCTTAAAATGGGCGAGGGAGTAAATGCGGTACTACTGAACACTTCGACCATACTGCATAGCGCGAAACATTAGTACTGTCCTCATCAAGTCCCCCTCCCGCCTCTCATACTGACCTCCTCCATAAACAGCTGCACATTATGTTTGGTCCCCACGCATCCCTGACACCTTTCCTCTCCTTTTCCTCTCCTCGTCAGCCCCCACCTAGACCACTGTGATCACCAAGCTCGGCCCAGTGATCACGGAGGATGATGTGTTGGCGGAACTGAACTCTCACCCAGACCATGAATCTGCTCTGTCGCTGTATCCATAATGCCTCGTCCCACCTATCTCATGTGGGTGTTTACGGAGTCTGCCCCCTCTATTGACCAACTCCTCACCCAGGTGCTCTCATTTTCCACTGCCGCCACCCTGTTAAATTCTCCAAATCCCATCCCCAAACTACCTCTGCCAGTGCTGCTTCATGTACAATGATCACCTGACCCCTAACTGCCACCTCCCCCTCCTGTCCCCACTGCAAGACCTCCCACGTTCTCAAAAACTGCTCCAATCTCGCCAACCCTCCTCCCTGTAACAACTGCAACGGTCCCCATCTCACCTACTCCCACAATTGCAAAGCTATACCCCCTCCTGCCACACCCCCAAGCTTACTGTCCCTGTCCATCCCATTGATCCCCCCATCCACCCCAACAATTCCCTCTGTCCACCCCCACAGCTGAAGACATCATCTGGTTCCTCACCATAGTCCTCCAAAACATCCACCCTTTCCGATGTCTCCTGACCCTCCACCAGATCTCCCTCTCCACCCACTCATCTGAACACCTTTGCCACTTACTCCCACAATCAAAGCCACTTCACCTTCACCCACCTCAACACCCTCATTTAAGCCTCCTCCCCTGTTTCCACCCCCCCTCTCTTCCCAACATGGCGTGGCATGAGTGTTGCAGCCTACTGCAGAACATTCTCTCCTTCCACACCAACAAATACCTACTCATGAACACTCTCCCACCATCAGATCGACACCTTCCTCCTTCTCCAGCCCCACTATACTATCAGCAACTCACCTATATCCTCCACTGAACTGATGCTCCTGGTCCTTGAAATCAGGGTGAAATCACCTTAAGCACATCTCTGTCTGGCCAAAACCCCTCCCCAATGACCTCACTGAACACCTTATCCTCAGTGTCTTCTTTCCCTCAACATTACCTGCGCCACCATCTACTTCCTCTTCCTATGACTTCATCTCCCACATTGACTGTACTTTCTCCACCTATGTGATTGCCCCTGATATCAACATCCATAGCCACTCCCCTGCCACCCTAAAGCAGTGGCATCACTTTGTCCTCACAATCCAAGGTGATCTTGTTCCCCTTCCCCAGCACACCCATCCTGAAAGGAACACTACCCCAGATGTTGTCATTGCCTCCACCAAGCTCCTTGGCGCAATGCTGTCGACATCCTTGACCCCACAGTAGTGACCACCTCCCTGTCCTTCTCACCATAATGCGTGCTCACTACGCCCCTCGACCTCCCAACCCTGCACACCCTTCCAAAGTTAGTCAACTGGGGTGCCTGGGGGAAACCATCGCCATCTTGGTCGAAAGCCACCCTTTTACCTATCACCATCCCAATGACATCATCCATGCCTCGTCCTTCTTTCAGAGGGCCATTACTGAGGCCATGGAGGCCCATGTTCCTACTAAAATCATCCATCCCCACCATCTCACTCTCCCTTTGTGGGCTGTCCTCCTCCTCCACGAATCTCGCAGCCTCTATCGCTCCTTCATGCACACTCCTGACAGGGATACACTCCAATGCCACTGGCAAATACAGCGACACGTACGGAACCTTATTAGAGCAAAGAAATGCCGGGACTGGTACCAGACCTGTATGTCACTCAACGCCACCCTCCCTCTCAACTCCTCCAAGCACTGGTCGGCCTTCCATTGCCTTACTGGTTCCAATTCCACAACTGATTACCCGCTTCTCCATAACGACTGTCACCTTCCTGACAACCTTAGTAAGGCCAACCATTTCGCATACCACCTTTCTGAGGTCTTCTCCAGCCCTGATGATCCTCACTTTGAATAGTCTCCCTTCCCCACCATCATGGAACCCACCAATACCTCAGTCGCTCCACTTGCTCCTAGTCTCCAGTACTTGGAGCAGTTGCCCCCCTCCGACATCAACACTCCCATCACAGCACAAGACATTAAACTTATCCTCCAGTCAAAATGTCCTGGTCACAATTGTGTCACCTACCACCACCTTAGAGAATGCCCCTTCTCCTTCCTGACTGTCTGTGCCAATGTATACATCCTCTCTACTGGCTTCTACCATGAAATGTGGAGGACTTCCTGCATCCTCTTATTGGTTCAAATGGCTCTGAGCACTATGGGACTTAAATTCTGAGGTCATTAGTCTCCTAGAGCTTAGAACTACTTAAACCTAACTAACCTAAGGACATCACACACATCCATGCCCGAGGCAGGATTCGAACCTGCGACTGTAGTGGTCACACGGTTCCACACTGTAGCACCTAGAACCGCTCGGCCACCCCGGCCGGCGCATCTTCTTATTCTTCAAACCCAAGAAGCCCCCTTGTTGCGTCTTACTACTGTCCCATTTGCCTCACTTCTGTTTTCAGTAAGATCTTTGAATCCATCCTCTCCCATCATATCCATCAGCACCTTAATCAACACCACCTCCACCCCCTTACTCCATTGAAGACCAACTCCTTAACCTCTTCCACCTTCTCTTCCTCCAGCTTAACTCCCATCCATCATTTTTGTTTCCCTCGACCTCAAAAATGCCTGTGTCCTAGTATGGCATCCCAGTCTCCTCTTTAAACTCCAAAACTACACCCTGCCTATCAATTGTGTCCATCTGGTCACTTCCTTCCTCTCATGCTGTTCTTCCTATGTCGTCCTCCATGACCAATGCCTGTATCTTTTATCCAATTGCTGGCATCCCCTAGGGCTCCGTACTCTCCCCTATCCTCTATCTCCTGAGCACTGTCGATATGCCGAAGTCACCCCCTTCTGTCCATCTCCTCCAGTATACTGATAACACCGCCTTCCTGGCTCTCCATCCTACCCCTCAATGGTCCTAACCCACCCTTCAAACTCACCTTGACCAGTTCACCACTTTGTGTAACCAGTGGTTCCTTTGAATCAAAAACTCCAATACCCAGGCAATCTATATAGGCCACACCACCGACTCCTTCGGTTCCCACGATTTCTACCTCACCATTTCTGGTTGGCCCATCCAGCTCACCCTCACCCTGAGATACCTTGGCCTCACCCTCGACCATCACCTGACCTGGACCCCTCATCTCCTGACCATCCAGCAGACTGCCCATTCCCGCCTCCTGAAACTCCTGTCTGGCCGGACATGGCGACTGGATCCTTACACCATCCTCCACACCTACAAATCCCTCATCTGCCCTATCCTCTGTTATACCAGCATTGTCTGGATCTCAACCCACCTTACTTTTATAAGGCCCTCCAAATCCTAGAATCTCGAGCATTCTGCCTTTCCTTCCATAACTGCCTTCCTTCCCACACACGACTCCTCTATGACCACATCCCCTTCCCCCACCTCCTCCTTCTCCTCCAACATCTCCGCATCCTTTACACTGTCCACAGGCTTGATTCCCCCCTGGATTCCTCCTTCCTCCCCACCCCCCTCCCACTGTCACGCCTCTATCGCTGTATCCCTCCCTCTCTCCACTTCCACACCCTCCATTTAATTCATCAGGGCAATTTCCAGCACCTGCCCATCTTTCCACTCTCCTCCCCTCCCTCCCTACTTCCCTTCTCCTTCGCCTCCATGCCTCTGGCTCGTCGTCATCAGTGTGCTACGTCAGTGTTGCGTTTGTTGCTGTTCTCTCTTGCGTCAAGAGCTGTGCTTTTAATTGTATGCTGGACTTGTACATACTGTTACTGTCAGTTATTGTTACGTGCTACGGCGTCCGTCGATACATTTATGCTCCAGTCATACTTCGCCTGGTGTTCTTTAATTGTCCAAGCGTGTGTTTTTTTTTTGCGTGCACTACTGTTTTATGGTTTTTATCTCCATTTTACAGTCGCCCGCCTTTTTGTCTGTTCTCTTCCGTACTGTTCCACCTTTTTATATATATGTACGCTATATTTTCTCCTTTCTGTAATTTTAAATGTTTTCTATTGTATAATTAGTGTCTTTTGGCTGAAGATCAGGAAAAATAGTTTTTTTTGTTCTCTCCATAAGATAAAAATTATTTCATCATTCTCACTTTTTACTAAACCCGTAAGGCCATTCTTACTTGATCACTGTTCCCACTCAATAGCAGTATCTCTACAACATGTGAGCTACAAAACTTAAAAGAAAGAAAGGCAAAATATCTTACTGCAAGTAGGGCAAGGTGTCCTATAGGTTAAGAGCCAATCGAACAAACTCACTACTCAAAAAGAGCGCACTTATATTTACATAACATCGAATATTATAGTATACACTTATATTAACCAATAAGAAAGTATTAGAATCTGTTATAAATGCGAAGGTTAGAAAATAAATACTTAGAAGCAGAGGGATGAGAACCACTCCCACGACGTAAATATTATTATGAACTTTTGACTGAACTCACTGCGCTACAGCGACCTCAATTTTAATTTGTCGATATCTAGTTTCTTACCCTTTGACCTGGAAACGTTAATCGTAGCTATGGTACTAGCTGAAGTTTAATCACAACAAATTGTACCAAGAACAATGCGTTTGTGATGGATCCTCAACATGCCGTCACCTCCAAATAGCATTCGCTCGTAGTACACAAGGCACAGTAATACTATTACTAATAATATGGTGGTTAGACACTGGACTCGCATTCGGGAGGACGACGGTTCAATCCCGCGTCCGGCCATCCTGATTTAGGTTTTCCGTGATTTCCCTAAATCACTCCAGGCAAATGCCGGGATGGTTCCTCTGAAAGGGCACGGCCGACTTCCTTCCCAATCCTTCCCTAATCCGATGAGACCGATGACCACGCTGTCTGGTCTCCTTCCCCAAAACCAACCAACCAACCAACTAATAATATGACGTTTCTCATCATTTTATTGCAAAGAGTCATACAATTAACCGTAGGTATCCGAGAGCTCCTCAGTTGAGTGGTGCTCAGAAACGGGACATATACATACGGGCAACGACTGAAAGCCGATATGGTGCCTCACAACTCTGCAACAAAGGAAGATGGGGTGCACTTGATATACATGACGTTCTGCCATCTCATGAGTCAACGTTCAGACGCACGTCCAGAATACCTGACATGCTAGATATTGCTCTACACGTTTTGTAAGACTTCCCAGCATGCTGTTCCACGCTATGACGTCAGAAAGTCGGCACGCTCAACGCTCAACGTTCGGATGCACGGTCCGTGAGCCGACGGCTTAAGCAGTAGATCCGATGCGAGATGACTGCGCTGTGGTATGAAGGCACTACGCCTAAACAAACATGGAAACATAACGAAACAAACACACGACGGACGTCATTTGACTCTGTTCGCCTCGGAGAAAGGATTCCTGTCGACGACGCTGCCTGGCTGGCAGGGGCTCGTTTGTGCCTTTGGACATGGGGGTATTATATATACTAGTGATATTCCGTGGGCAGTAAGAATCCAGCAAATATAGCTGGCGACTTGTATAACAAGATCCATGGACATTTTCCTAACTTTAAGGAACCTATAAGTTCCTTAAGAGATCGGATGATTGTGCAATGTTTGAGTGATTACTTCCTATATTTGTTGATGACTAGTAAGAGTGGCGATGAAGAAATGTTCTGATTGCTGCGGGGTTATATTCTCCAGATGAAGAGAGCGTTGAACATCCGTACGAAGAACACGAAGAAGGGATGCTACGACGTCAATCTGACAGCATTTCGTTGGGTTAAGAAGACGAAACGCTCCAATATGGAGCACTGCCCAAGCGAATCAAAAGAAGCAAACATCGATTATGGAGGGAAGTTACAAATAAATTAAAGAACTTTGAAGGGGTGAAGGGTAAAAGAACAGTTAAATGTAGTAAAGAAGTCTTTGAACGAGGTCGAAACCTAGACAGAAATTCAGTGAATTAGAAAACCCTGTATAACAACAATTTATTCAAGCTGGAAATGAATCAAGTGCAGTGCATGATATAAACTTAAAAATCTTGGGATTGTATTATGCTAAAAGAATCGGTTTGGACTTAAAGCCTTCATCTCATTGGCTATTCACTTTGAAAAGGAATACAAAATCACGAGAAGGAGGAATACCAAACATGCAATAAACTGCAAGAACTTGTAGACAGTTTGAAGAAGTTTGTTACACGAAATAACATCATATGCCAACAGTATGAGGACTATAACTATGGACTATAACAGTATGAGGACTTAACTATGAAAGGATGCAAAACAGGGCAGCTCGTTTTGTATTATCACGTAATAGGGGAGAGAGTGTGGCAGATATGATACGCGAGTTGGGATGGAAGTCATTAAAGCAAAGACGTTTTTCGCCGCGGCGAGATCTATTTACGAAATTTCAGTCACCACCTTTCTCTTCCGAATGCGAAAGTATTTTGATGAGCCCAACCTACATAGGTAGGAATGATCATCAAAATAAAATAAGAGAAATCAGAGCTCGAACAGAAAAGTTTAGGTGTTCCTTTTGCCTGCGCGCTGTTCGGGAGTGGAGTGGTAGAAAGATAGTATGATTGTGGTTCGATGAACCCTCTGCCAGGCACTTAAATGTGAATTGTAGAGTAATCATGTAGATGTAGATATTGTCGTTAGTTACACACAGGAGCTCCAAAGAAACTGGTATCAAATAAAGAGATATGTAAACTGACAGAATACGGCGCTACGGTCGGCAACGCCTGTATAAGACAACAAGCGTCTGGCGCACTTCTTAGACCGGTTACTGCTGCTACACTGGCAGGTTATCAAGATTTAAGTGAGTTTGAACGTGGTGTGATAGTCGGTGCACGAGCGATGGGACACAGTATCTCCGAGTGGGCGATGGAGATCTTCTCGTACGACCATTTCCTGAGTCTACCGTAAATATCAGGAATCCGGACTGTGCTGAGTGGCCGCGCGGTTTGAGGCACCATGTCACGGATTGCGCGGCCTATCTCGCCGCAGGTTCGAGTCCTCCCTCGGGCACGGGAGTGTGTGTTGATCTTACCATAACTTAGTTTAAGTTAGTTTAAATGGTGTGAAAGTCAAGGGACCAATGACATCATCAGTTTGGTCCCTTACGAATTAACACACAATTTGAACATTTTTTGAATCCGGTAAAACATCAGATCTCCGACATTGCTGAGGCCGGAAGAAGATCTTGCAAGAACGGGACCAACGACGACTGAAGAGAATCGTTCAGCGTGTCACGAGTGGAACCCTTCCAGAAATTGCTGCAGTTTCCAATGCTGGGTCATCAACAATTGTCAGCTTGCGAACCATTCAACGAAACATAATCGATATGGGTTTTCGGAGCTGAAGGCCCACTCGTGTACCGTTGATGACAGCACGACACAAAGCTTTACACTTCCACTGGGGCCCGTCAACACCGATATTGGGCTCAAATGGTTCAAATGGCTCTGAGCACTATGGGACTTAATATCTAAGGTCATCAGTTCCCTATAACTTAGAACTACTTAAAATTAACTAACCTAAGGACATCACACACATCGGCGCCCAAAGCACGATTCGAACCTGCGACCATAGCAGTCGCACGGTTCCGGACTGAATGGCCTAGAACCGTTCGGCCACCGCGGCTGGCACCGTTATTGGGCTCTTGATGACTGAAAACATGTTGCCTGGTCGGACGAGTTTTGTTTCAAATTTTATCGAACGGATGGACGTATATGGGTATGAAGGCAACCCCATGACTCCATCGACCCCGCATGTCCACAGGGGACTGTTCGAGTAGATGGAGGTTGTTTAATGGTGTGGGGCTTCTGCAGTTGGAGTCATATGGGACCCCTGATGCGTCTAGATACGACTCTGACAGGTGACACGTACGTAAGCATCCTGTCTGATCACCTGCATCCATTCATGATCACTTTGCCTTCCGACGGACTTGGACATTCCCAGCAGGATAATACGACACCCTGCGAGGTGCCGGGGCTAGCAGTGTATTTAACACTAAATTCTTCTAGAATCTTCATATATAAATGATGCTTTAAGTCCCCCTTATTCTAACTCCGACATTTGCTGTTGCACATGGATTAAAAAGAAACGCGAAGTGACTGTAATAGACCCTGCAAGTGGAGTAGAAAAGAGTTTGGCACCTGCAATAATTTAATTTGATAAATAAGTTAAATAAAGGAAAGTTTCATTAACGTAGTAAGAAATGAAATGATTGGTCTACCGATTAACAGAATGACAGTTCTGTCCAAAGTAAAAACATGATTTATTATGACCAAACTCAAAAATAATAAACAAAACACATGAAACATTTACAATACATCAAATTGGCTCAAATTGGATACTCAAATAAATGCTGTGAAGGTGAAGTTGTCCCTAAACTAGATTGTGACATTTATGACGAAGTGGTATGTGGAGCCAATTCCTTGCAACTCAAATCTTAAGAGAAACACATAGCCAACCCAGCATTAATTGCTGCTACAGTAGCGAGAACTCAGACCATGAACACCCAAGACAGAACAAAGTTAGAAAAAGACGAACAGGTGCGCTCTGCTGAGCTCTGATTATCACCTAGGAAAATCCCTAATCTGCCGGTGCTGCGGACATACATTACCAAGCTGTCTTCTTAACTGCAAGAACACTATCTGGCGTACCGGAGGCGATGGCTGGTTGCTTCGACATCCCGTCGTGGTGATGATAATGTCACGAGTATAGCCCGAAACAAATTATCCTGGTCTGGTTGTCCCAGACTAAAGACTTCCTGGCAATACAAATGCACCTCTGAGGGAGACAAAGAAGGCTCGCCACACAATCACTGATGGTACAGTGATTGATTTTAACAAGCGAAGTCACACAGTAACTCCAATACAGTCAACTTTAGCCAAAACTGCTCAAGACAGACAACATAAGCCGCTTGTACGCAGAACGCTCAATTGCCAACTGTACTCGGAAAGTTATGTTGAAGTCGGAACTTCAGCAAATTCGTCAAACAGTTACAGTTAAATAAAAGTATATTAGACAGCCAACGGAAGGCAGGCTGTCCAGAGCAGCGAGAGCTCAGTCTTGTAACCTACTCCTACGAAAGGCGAGAGCCGACTCTCACAAGAGCACCCGTACAAACCGAACACAGAACATTCCCGCCCCCACGAGAGTGGCCGTGGTTAAACATTCCAACCAGAAACTCGAAAACCGGCGGAAAATTCCACTCTATTGCCGAAGCACTACCATTCCACCAATGGAGATTCTTGGGGCCAATTTCTGCGCCGATTTTGCTACGTCACGTAGCTACGCCCTGAGCAAGCCAATAACAGTTACGATTTTGCAGGAAAAGCAGGAATTTTCCCGCCAAGACTGCCTGGGAACACAAGTCTTTCCCACGCCTCGCTCGTAGCCCTCCAGAAACGGTTTTCAATAATTTTCTGCGAAATAACGGAATCTCTAGCCCAGCTGCTCCGTCAAGCCCCTGTGGGCGTGTCGCCGCCGCTCTTATGACAATGTCGGCGTCTGGAAAGATTCACTCGACTCCCTCACACCTGTTGGCTTAACCCTTTCAAGATCAGCAGAGCCCGCCTGTCACCGCCTGTCACCTGGTGACGAGATACACTGTGTGGGAAGTCCGAGTGTGAAGGAATAGCGACTTTTCACCGCATGCAAATAGAGAGCAAGATCGAATTACTCAGAGTAAGACAGAAATATGAGAGGGGGCTCATGCCACCTCTCAACCCCACATGTTCTGAATTGCTACAGAGTGGCTCCAGGAACACTCTTCTGAATTTAAACACCTCCACTGGCCAGAAAACTCCCCAGATATTAACATTATTGAGAATATCTTGAATGCCCTGCGATTTGCTGTTCAGAAGAGATCTCCAGCCCTTCGTACTCTTACGGATTTATGGGCAGCCCTGCTGGATTCATGGTGTCAGTTCCCTCTAGCACTACTTCAGACATTAGTCGTGTCCATGCCACATCACGTTGCGGCACTTCTGCGTGCTCTCTGGGGTCCTACACAATATTAGGCAGGTGTACCAGTTTCCTTGGCTCTTCACTGTAGAAGACGACACTGAATGTAGTGTACATCATCTGCAATACACTTCCTATAGTTACACCATAAAATGTCCCTTTAACAAAGCAGAATATCTTTTAGCTCCATTTTACTTATGTTTGTAGGAAAAAGTGGTGTATTTGGAGGGCAAGTTCAACAACAGGTGAATAGGGTACTTGAGCGAATCCCCACTGTCATTGTGCATTGTAGTGTGTCAGACAAAACGGAGGAAAGACCAGTGAAACATTTTAAGGAACTTGTGATAGCTCCTTACGCTAACAAAGTGTTGCTTTACTGCTTGACAGCAATACAGGGCAGAAGGGTGGTGTGATAGTAGAAGTGAGATCGCTGCACACACAAATTTGAACAAATCGAACAGACACGCCACGGACCGAACGGACAGGTCATAATTTTGCGAATTAAAAAGGGAGCACGACGTAGATTTGATCACAGATCTTCAAGTTCGCAGTCCAACACCGTGACCATATAATCACGATGCCATACCTTTTCCAAGTCGCTCAGTGTTGCGAATCTTAGCTAGGACCGTTAACCACTTCTGTTATGATTCTTTTTTCGCAGTTCAGTACTCATTCTTCCTTTTCTCGTTTTTGGTATTGGTATGTGTTTAATTTTAAACGGGCTATCCACTGTCACTACTAAATTGTGATCTGTGTCTGTACTCGCTCCTGGGTACCGTTACAGTCCTATACCTGATTTTAGAATCTCTGACTGACGATGATGTAATCTAACGGAGATCTCCCGTACCTTCCGGTCGTTTCCAAGAAATCTCTTCCTCTTGTGACCTTGAAGAGAGTATTTGCTATTGCTGGCTGAAATTTGTCACAGTCCTACTACAAGCACATATTCTCCAGTAATCCTTTTATCTGCTCCTTCCCCACAACGACACTCTTTTCCACCATGACTATTAAGTTTTCATCACCCTCTACGTACTGGATTACCTGTTCAGTATCCTCAAATACTCTCTTTATCTCTTCATTTTCTGCTCGCGACGTTAGCATGTATACCTGAAGTATCGTTGTCGACGTTGGTTTGCTGTTGATTCTGATGAAAAAAAAAAAACGCTGCCACTGAACTGTTCGCAGTAACTCACTCTCTTCCCTACCTTCCTGTTGATAACAAAACCTAATCCCGTTGTATCATTTTCTGCTGCTATTGATATTATCCTATACTCATGTGACCAGAAATCCTTTCCTTATTGCCATTTCACTTCACTGACCTCCATTACTTCTAGATTGAGCCTTAACTTTCCACTTTGCAGATTTTCTAGCTTCCCTACCGCGTTCAAACTCATGACATTCCATATCCTGACTCACAGGGTGTCATCTTTTGCTGATTATTCAGTCATTTTCTCACGGTCACCTCCTCCTTAGCAGCCACTCCCAGAGATCAGAATGAGCGCCTAGAGCGTAATCTTTTGCCAATGGAGAGATCATCATGACACTTTTTCAATTACAGGCTACGTTTTCTGTGGATACACTTTAAGGTTTGTTAATGCAGTGGCTTCCATTGCCTTCTGCATATCATGCCGTTGATCAGTGCTGATTCTTCCGTCTTTTAGGCCAGTTTTCCACCCCAATGCCAAGAATGTGCCCTTAACTTCAGTCCGACCTCCACCTACTTTTACAATGTTATTGGCAGAATGTGGGTGACTTTTTATGCCGGTAGCCTTCGGCAGGCATTGCTGATTATTTTTATTCAAAATTTTAAGTATTGGCGGGCTTAGAAGACTTAGAGGTCACAAATCAATGACTCTGCCCATAGATTACGGATGCACGCCAAGTACTCCGTTAGAGAGATTTGCGACCCTATGAGCGTCTGTGCACTTCCATACAGAGTTGACACAGAGAAATTTCCGATCCTATGAGAGTCTGTGCACTTACATACTGCTTTGACACTGAGAAATTTCAGAGGGGACATTGAGTCTGAATACACAAAAATTTCATAATATTGTTTTGTTTGGTGACAGCGCACTGGGATCCCCACATTTTATTGGCTCTGGAAGTGCACAGAGAATGAATTGAGTTGTGTCTATTTTATTGTCTGGCACACTCTTAGAGGCTGGAGTTGTGGATGGTGGATTGGTAGATGTCAGCCTTGAGTGAGATGACTCAAGTGCATTTTATTTATTGTGGCAGATCCTAGTATGTGTATATGAAACTTCATCGTGTTCCTACAGTGACGATTTGCCAATGCTTTTGTATAGATCTGCCCTAGTATTGCTAAAGATAGACCACGAATATTTAAGTAATCACTATGAAAAGGCAAATGTGCAGCAAAGCTATTGCTTAGCATTAATTGTATCGAGTGAGCGTTTAAGCTGATGCCTTTAGTGTGACTCATGACACCAACAGCAGAATAGGAGGTGAGTTTTGTTGAAAATGTTTGACTGTATCGATTACAGTTGTAGTAGCATGTAGGTTTTTGTTTCTTTTTTTGTCATTGCTGTCCGCTAGTGGCAATTTAAGGGTTTTCTAGCAATCGTTCATCTATGATGAATTAACTGCACTGATTTAGAAAAAAAAAGAAAAATATAATAAAGCCAAGCCATTTAGAAAAGAATATTAGTTCCCCATTTGCAGTTTAAAATAATCTGGTACGGCCTACATTTTGACAGCAATACTAAAGAGTATAACGAAGACAATAACTTGAAAAAGTATATCAAGTGAAGCTATTGTATATTTGATACATAGTCATTATTGTGATGATACTCAGGCAGTAAGGTCATTGTATTAAGACAATTTAGTTGCAAGGAGAAAGTTAATTGTTATTAAAAGAATGTAACAGAAGAGCACAACTTCAAATTCTTTATTCTCATCATTAATATTACAGACAGTTTCATGCGGCAGAGATATAAAAAGCAGAGATATTCGTTTTCATAAAAACATAGAAAAAGGCAGTGGAACTTAATATCGATGCTGTGTGAAAGTGACAGAAGAAAAGGGCATAATTTTTGTTAGATTTAATTTACGATAAATACAAAGATTATGCAAGCAGTGCTGATACTGCCTTTGACATCCTATTACAGAATTATAGGCTTTGTTTGCACTATCCATTCCTATGTTAATTTTGGATGGAATTAGACTATATATATATATGGTTTACGATTTATCGGTACGAGGATGCGATCAGCTTTAAAGACAATTAAGTTTTGTAGCTCAATGCAACACATTCCATTAAGCTGGAGATCATATTTCCAAGCAGATAATTGCGTTTAATTCCTGTTTTGTAATACAAGCTATTTTTAATTAGTTCTGTGTTTTATTAGCCTTTATCTTCCGATTCATGAATGCATATAAACTTCCCTTAAGAAGTTATCGAATAGGGTAAGTCAATTTGTAAACGTACAACATGTAGCCGGGTTGATTTTCACGTCTCTTGATTTAACGGTAGAGTATTGTAAATTACAAATATTTGTTTAAATAAAATGTTTTCGTCTAAACTTCTTAGCCGCCACATTATCCTGTCACTAACTTTAAGTACGTGATTGTTACTGGATGATTTTTATGTTAGATTTTTGTTTTAGTTTGTTCTGCGGTTTGTAGAGTACTGTAATAATATAATATATACAATGTTACACTCTCACTCTTTACATAGTGATCAGGTCAAATAAGACCTAAATGTAAGTTTTTCATTACGTCTTTTTCTGTGTGTAACGATGGAATAAGTGTATTAAAAGAAATAACAATCTTACATTACGATAGTGGAAATAAGATTTAGCTTTCTTTGCGTTATTTGTCACAGTTTGCAGTTGTAATGATATACGTTCATAGGTATATTTTCAGCATAGAGGGGCTGTGATTCCAATTATGTGTTATTGTCATCTTATACGAATAGGACACTTATAAATGATATGAATGAGTTTTTTATTTTGTTATTCATGTGGATTAAATATTCAATGCTTCGTGTTTCAATATTCATGACAGATGAAATATTTTAAGTGATTTTCGTAAGTATATTATTAGTGATTGGTAGGCGAGAATTTGTATTGTCTTAATGTTGTTTTGTAAACTGCAATGTTGCGTTGTTGGGTACCAGATGATGGCTTACTGCCGAAACCGATAGCACTAACAAAATCCAGTTAATGCAGTTCAATGTCATGCGTTTCTTAAAACAGATACCGACTATTGAAACTGTGTGAAAAAGAAAACCTATGTAAACTGTTTAGGCTACACTGTTGTCACCAGATAACTGCACACTACACTGAGAATAACTAAATATTGCTTCGTTTTGAATTTAAAAATTTTGTATACTCATGACCCGTGCCGTACTAATGAAGACAGATAAGAAAAGGAAAAAAAAAGTATGTTGGTGTCAGATTTAAGAGCAAGTAGTGTAGTCACAGTTTGCTCTACTAATAGTGTACCCAAATATCAGAATAGTGTTAGCTTCAGGCGAGCTATGTTCTAAATTCTACATCTATATCTACATTTATACTCCAAAAGCCACCCAACGGTGTGTGGCGGAGGGCACTTTACGTGCCACTGCCATTACCTCCCTTTCCTGTTCCAGTCGCCTATGGTTCGCGGGAAGAACGACTGCCGTAAAACTTCCGTGCGTGCTCGAATCTCTCTAATTTTACATTCGTGATGTCGTCGGGAGGTATAAGTAAGGAGAAACAATATATTCGATACCTCATCCAGAAACTCACCCTCTCGAAACCTGGACAGCAAGCTACACCGCGATGCAGAGCGCCTCTCTTGCAGAGTCTGCCACTTGAGTTTGCTAAAGATCTCCGTAACACAATCGCGCTTACCAAATAACCCTGTGAGGAGACGCGCCGCTCTTCTTTGGATCTTCTCTATCTCCTCTGTCAACCCGACCTGGTACGGATCCCACACTGATGAGCAATACTCGAGTATAGGTCGAACGAGTGTATTGTAAGCCACCTCCTTCGTTGATGGACTACATTTTCTAAGGACTCTCCAATGAATCTCAACCTGGCACCAGCCTTACCAACAATTAATTTTATATGATCATTCCACTTCAAATCGTTCCGCACTCATACTCCCAGATATTTTACAGAAGTAACTGCTGCCAGTGTTGGTTCCCCTTTCATATAATCATACAATAAAGGATCCTTCTCTCTATATACTTGCAATACATTACATGTGCCTATGTTAAGGGTCAATTTCCACTCCCTGCACCAAGTGTCTATCCGCTGCTGATCTTCCTGCATTTCACTGCAATTTTATAATGCTGCAACTTCTCTGTATACTACAGCATCATCCGCGAAAAGCCGCATGGAACTTCCGACACTATCTGCTAGGTCATTTATATATACTGTGAAAAGCAGTGGTCCCATAACACTCCCCTGTGGTACGCCAGAGGTTCCTTTAACGTCTGTAGACGTATCTCCATTGAGAACAACATGCTGTGTTCTGTTAGCTAAAAACTCTTCAATCCAGCCACCTTACTTTGTTTATCAGGCGACAGTGCGGAACTGTATCGAACGCCTTCCGGAAGTCAAGGAAAATGGCATCTACCTGGGAGCCTGTATCTAATATTTTCTGGGTCTCATAAACAAATAAAGCGAGTTGGGTCTCACACGATCTCTGTTTCCGGAATCCATGCTGATACCTACAGAGTAGATTCTGGATTTCCAGAAATGACATGATGCGCGAGCAAAACACATGTTCTAAAATTCTACAACAGATCGATGTCAGAGTTATAGGTCTATAGTTTTGCGCATCTGCTCGACGACCCTTCTTGAAGACTGGGACTACCTGTGCTCTTTTCCAATCATTTGGAACCTTCCGTTCCTCTAGAGACTTGCGGTACACGGCTGTTAGAAGGGGGGCAAGTTCTTTCGCGTACTCTGTGTAGAATCGAATTGGTATCCCGTCAGGTCCAGTGGACTTTCATCTGTTGAGTGATTCCAGTTGCTTTTGTATTCCTTGGACACTTATTTCGATGTCAGCCATTTTTTCGTTTGTGCGAGGATTTAGAGAAGGAACTGCAGTGCGGTCTTCCTCTGTGAAGCAGCTATGGAAAAAGGTGTTTAGCATTTCAGCTTTACGCGTGTCATCCTCTGTTTCAATGCCATCATCATCCCGGAGTGTCTGGATGTGCTATTTCGAGCCACTTACTGATTTAACGTAAGACCAGAACTTCCTAGAATTTTCTGTCAAGTCGGTACATAGAATTTTACTTTCGAATTCACTAAATGCTTCACGCATACCCCTCCTTACGCTAACTTTGACATCGTTTAGCTTCTGTTTGTCTGAGAGGTTTTGGCTGCGTTTAAACTTGCAGTGAAGCTCTCTTTGCTTTCGCAGTAGTTTCCTAATTTTGTTGTTGAACCACGGTGGGTTTTTCCCGTCCCTCACAGTTGTACTCGGCACGTACCTGTCTAAAACCCATTTTACGATTGCTTTGAACTTTTTCCATAAACACCAACATTGTCATTGTCGGAACAGAAATTTTCGTTTAGATCTGTTAGGTAGTCTAAAATCTGCCTTCTGGTATGAGTTGAAGACGTATGGTTTGTATTGTTGCACACCCGAAATCTAATGGGTAATGGTAAAATTAACCATCAGTGAGTCGCGACTCGTCATGGACGAGCAATCGAAAACCATCGTTGTACTGTGACATTAAATATTTCCATGTAAAGAGTAATTCTTTTCTTAGTAGACGGCCTTTAGAACTGTGGATTAATTGAGGTATTCTCCAATTTAAACGACGCCTCTGCATTCTATATACATTAATAAATATCGTAAGCTTTTCACTGCAGTAAAGTGAATCGCTCGTCGATGTAATTTACATCCTTAAATCGATACTATATCGCACACACCATGATGTGGTCTGTCAGGTTTCCTCGACGTCACTGATTGATGGTGTACCTCAGGGTATTGCCGAGTTGCTTTTTGAAGTTTTCCAGAATATTTCGGTGACCGACCCAGTCGTCTGCGTGATGTGCTGCGACTTGTGCTATTCTGTGAACTCGCTGCCAGGAGTAGAACACAGCATCCGCATGGGTAGATCCACACGGGTGGTGTTCGCTGGACAACATTTGCATTGTACGCGTTGCGACAGCACGTGGCCGTCAGTTCCCCCACTCGCTGTGGGCGCTCAGTGGGTGCCCTTGACACTGACCTGAAGAAACACAAACCTTCTAATGGTTCGTCACGATGTAGCGACACTGACGGTCCTGGGGAGTGTTGGAATGCATTTACAATTGGAGTTTCTTTTTAGCTGTCGATTTTCCATGTATTCAACACAGAACGTATAGGCTGTGTACCTGAGACGTATCAAGTGTTACCACAGCCACTGAGTATGATTATTTATATAAAAAAAATTAAATTGATAATCGAATACTGGATGTTACTGAGGGTCTTTGATGTTCTAAATTTCAAATTACTTCGTATCCCAAGAATTCGAGTGATCGATGCGTCAGATGTGCTTCCCTCTTTGCTGACGTGCTCTCGATCGAACGCGTAGCACTCGTGTGAGAGTCGGTGACAAAGCTCTGTGAGAGCAGGGGTGGGGCCGCCTACCAGCTGCGTGTTGCCACCACAGCACAGCACAGCACGGCACAGTGTTTGCTCTCCATTAAACTCGGCGCGAGGGCGCGGCAAGTGCCCGATGCCAGGCCAGCAGCCGTGCCAGGAATTGGCCGCTGTATCGGACTGAGAGGCGCCCAGCCCGCCGTATTTTCTTCCCCTTTTTTTTCTCAGGAATTGGTATCCCTGCGGCACAGTGCCGCCGGCACGCGCTCGTATGTTTACCGCCGCGGCCCCCACCCGCAGGCACGGCTTTCGTTTCCCCGCACTGGCGTGCCGCCGCTCTACAACACAGAGGCGCCTCGAGAGGGGAATAGGGATGACGGAGGACAGCTGCGGTGGAGGACTGGAGGACTGGATAGCCGACATGGTGGAGAGGGCAGCGTGGCACTACCAGCACTAAAGTCCGCTCCGCGCTAGCACACAAATTTTGTCTAGGCGATAATATAGCGGATTTATATGTCTGCGTTCAGGTATGTTTTATTTCGTGGTCAAGTTTTTATTCCTGTGGAGTGTATTTAAAGAGAGAGAAAATTTCATAGCAAAGCAGGTGGAAATAGAGATTAAGGTGGAAACAAGAGGCATCAGATACTAGATATAGTCTACGCTAAATGTTTACGAGATCGAATTGATTCAGGCGTTATAGAGGGAATTTGATTGGGGAGTTAGACACTAAAGGCATTAAAACAAATGTCAGCATAGGATTAAATACCCATCCGGTTGCACATACACGGTAGGTACACTGACTTAGGTTACGACACCTACTAGGGTGTCTTCATATGAATGAAATGATGTTGCTAAATCCTATAAAATAATACACAAAAAATCAGGTATGATAAAAAAAATTAACCAACATGACAATTTTCATGCCGCAAAAAGGTCATTTACGTAAAATTACATTACTAAAACGTAATGGCCAGAATTTGCACCAGCTGTGCTCAAGTCAAAAAGTAAAATATAAGTAGCTTTTACCACGCGTGCCCAGCTGCGAATAACATCAGACTGATCGGCTCAGTGGCTTACATTACCGCCACGAAAACAATACGAGTTGCGTCGCCTATCAGGCGCGGACAGTCACATGTGCCCATCTGAAAAATTAAAATAGAAATAACAGAAAAAAAGACAGTTAATATTAGAAAAAAATGTGAAGAGATGTTAATGTCTTTTTGAGAATACACAGTAGCCGAGGAGATTAAGTATAATAGAACTATCTGTTACGCTAAACAGAAATTACAATTACATAAAGGACAGAATGACATAGAAAAAAATTTACAAACAGCTGCACAATCCAGAAAATATTTGCTTGAAGGTAAATTCAGCAGCGCATATCTATGAGATTAGAAGAAACTAATGTCTCGAAACCAGAAGCAAGGAAAAAATAATCAAAAATAAAGGAATCAAAATTCTGCGAGCAGTAGACTGAAACCATTGAAAACGTTTTTGTTACGTGGTTGTAACTGTTCATTGAGGTTGAGGCCATCGTTCTTAGAAATATGCTTGAAAATCTCGAGCTCTTCGAGTACATCATCCCTATGACCTTTCCTTTCATCATGTAGAATGGAAATTTCTTCAACGCGTTTCGGTTTGTGTGCAGAAATTAGCGGGTGATCAGCAAAAGTGGAATTGTGTACGTTAGTGCCTCTTGTTTTCCACCGAATGTTCCTTGTACCTGACAATAAAGACCTTCCAGTTTGTCCTATACAATAATCGACACACGTATCACAAATTATTTTTTACACTCTTGAAGTGTGTATCGGAGAAACCTTGGACTTGAGATTGTGAATGAGATTTTTTTGCTAGTTTGAATCCATAGTTTTTAATCAGAAGATGTCGAATTTTATACGAAATAGGGCCTAAAAATAGAATCGAGAAAACAGTTCTGTACTCTTGTCAGGAATAGCACTCCTGCCTAAAGCGGTCACGTCAACGTCAGCTTTTAATTGGAAGATCTTGTCACCTAACGTGGGGTCAAGGAAGGATGTTATTAGCTGCAATAGGTTTTATTACTTTCATATATTCATTAAGCCTGTCAAGTGACAAAGGTACAAAGACTGCATGATGAAGGGCAGAATAGAAAAATGCTTTCTTGTGAGAATGAGTGGTTTACACAAGAAAGAGGACAAATTAAATGAGTAGGTCTATGTTTTCTACCATGACCTCACTACAATTTTTCGCTTATATTTTAATTTTGAAATTGATGCATTCTGCGATTTTATAATGACGGGTTAGATAGCTACAAGGCCTGAGTATAAATTTTTCAGTTGGACTCTCAATAAGACTGAAACAGATTTTACACCAGAAAGGCTGCCCTGTTGGAAAAAAGACTTAAATATAAAGTAATGCCTAACCTGTCAGATAAAAATGCTGTAGAAAATAGGATTGTAGATCTTAACATAGGCCTTGATAGCGACAAAGTAGACGCTTCTCGACAAACGAGACTAGGTCATGATGTATATAGTATTTGTGAGAAACATGCAGTTAAATACGCCTGTGAATATGATTGTGATAAAAAGTTGATTAAAGATATTAATGTGAAGCTAAAAGAAAACAATGCCCTTATAACAAAGTCTGGCAAAGGGAATGTTATAATCATTTCTACTCAGAACGAATATGTGTCTAGAACTGTACAATTTTTTTGTGGAGGACAATGTTTCGGAGCTAGATGAAGATCTGACCCTCATAACACAAAAAGAAATTATGCTAGCCGTTAACAGCGCTACGCATTTGCTCAAACCATTTCATAAAAAACAGGTTATTAATGTGAGTCCACTGGCCCCACAATTGCGTTCCCAGTCACCAGCCGAGCGTCCGATTTTGAATAGCATGGACACTGCATATCATGAGGTAAGAAGGTTTCTTCACGAAAAAATTAAGGAAGTCGTTTGTATTTCAAAATTATTATTCTGTCGTCAATAGTCAAAATCTAGTCAGTAAATTCAAAGATCTGCAACGTGATAAGGACCATACATTGTTTTCATTAGACACTACGAACCTATCCATTAACATACCTGTTCAAACAACCATTGACATCGTTGAAAAAAACTTACATACAGTCAAAAAAATATATTTACAATTATCAAATCACTGACCTAATTCGTTTGCTGAGAATAGTAGTGAATTTAGTTTTCAATGGCAAATTATACCATCACCCTGACGGCCTGCCAATGAGTAACCAATTGGCAGGCATCTTGGCCGATATTTTCCTTAATTCGCTGGAAGAGAAATTCTTCAATAATTTTTCAGCTGCTGATCTTGGGCACTTAGGTGACATATACAGTGGTTCCCGGGATGGAATTCAGCATTTGTTTGAAGTTTTTAATAGATACCATGACAAAATTAGTTTCACTTGTTAGTTAGGAAATAACGACCGTCAGCTTAATTACATGGACCTCAGTATTGATACTGATAACGACGGACTTTCTATAGGCATTTTTCGAAAAGCCACAAATAGCGATAAAATTGTGCCCTCGAGTTCAGTGCATCCTCATTCTCATAAGAAAGCATTTTGCCATTCTGCCATTCATCGTGTAGTCTATGTAGCCTTGTCACCTGATACGTTTAATGAGGAGATGAATATAACAAAAACTATGGCAGTTAATTACGGCTAAGATCCCACGTAAGTTCATACGATGTTCAAAGTTAAAACTGATGCCAAAGTGACCACTTTAGGTAGCAGTGCTATTCCTCACGGTAACGAGTACAGAAATGTTTTCTCGATTCCATTTTTAGGCCCTATATCGTATAAAATTCGACGTCTTCTAATTAAAAAAGTAAGGTCAAAGTTGCCTTTTCCACGAACAACAACTTGCAGAAAAGTCTCATTCACAATCTCAAGTCCACAGTTGCTCCGATACACAGTTCACGAGTGTATGGAATCATTTGTGATACGTGTCCCGTTTATTACATAGGACAAACTGGAAGGTCTTTTAGTGTCAGGTACAAAGAAAATTCGGTGGAAAAAAAGAGGCACTAATGTACACAATTCCACTTTTGCTCATCACCCGCTAATTTCCACACACAAACCGAAACGCGTTGAAGAAATTTCCATTTTACATAAAGAAAGGAAAGGTCATAGGCTCGATGTACTCTAAGAGCTGAAGATTTTCAAGCCTATTTCTAAGACCGACGGCCTCATCCTTAATGAACCGTTACAACGACGTAACAAAGGTGTTTTCAATGGTTTCAGTCCACTGCTGGCGGAATTTTGATTTCTCTGTTTTTTACTACATTTTCCCTGCTTCCTGTTTCGAAACATTATTGTCTTCTAATTTCATATATATGTGCTGCTGAAGTTACCTTCATGCAATATTTTCTGGATTTTTCAGCCGTTTGTAAAAAGTTTTCTATGTCATTCTGTCCTTTACGCGACAGAAATTTCTGTTCAGACTAACAGATAGCTTTATTATAGTCAATCAGCTTGACTAACATGTATTTTCAAAAAGGCATTAAGCTCTCTTTGCATTTTGCTTCTAAAATTAACTGTCTTTTTTCAGTTATTTCTGTTAAAATATTACAATTGAGCACATGTTACTGTCTGCGCCTGATAGATGGCGCAACTCGTGGAGAAAGCTAGAACGTTATACTTTACTTTTGACTTGAGCATAGCTGCTCCAAATGCTGACTATTGCTTTTTAGCAGTGTAATTTTACGTAAGTGACCTTTATGCGTCGTGAAAATTGTCATTTTGGTTAATGTGTTTTTTATCATACCTGATTTTCTATGTATTATTTTATAGGATTTAGCAACATTTCATTCAGATGAAGATATCCTTAGTAGGTGCCTAAACCTAGGTCAGTGTACCTACCATTTATGGGCAACCGAAGGACTGTTTAACCCTACGTTGAAACTAGTATCCGCTTGCTGAGTAACAGCCATGTTCAAAACTGTAGAACATTTTATTTCGTCGACTCTGTCACCCGAATCGTATACGCAACGTTTAGACATATGCCTATTCAGTCTTCACAAAGTATAATTCTATCGTTTCCTTCTTCTACTCATGTCTCTCTTTCCTTTCGGGTTGCAGGTATGGATTTTCTTGGAGAGTCTTTTATCTATATTTCTATTTTGTTTTGTTTCCACTCATTCAGTTCTGGTATTTGACTCTGACAAAGCAACTGACGAATGCCGAAGCAGAGTTGATATACGGTATAATTCTCACTGGCAATCCAGGAATCTATTTGCGAATGTGATAAATCAGTTAACAAGTTTTCATGCTGCATATGAAGTTTTGTTTATACCCTCAGATGCGTTTCGCCCCTTTGTTTAGGAATCCTACGTGTCTGTTCTGGAGTATTACAATATTTTTCGGATCCACATTAATACTGCTTATGGGATTTAAAACTATTCTTGAATATATATTCCTGTTAATATTTTATAGTAAAATGAAAGGAACTAGCCGTTAAACATTTGATTCATTGGTTGAAGATTATATTATTTTCCCACGTATGGAAAACGAGTTGAATTTCGTACTTTTTCGTTTGGAGTTAATGTTACATCGTAACATTAACTAAACTACCATTTTCGTTGTCGTATGTAATTTGTTTCCGTAAATAATGCCATTATCCAAATTTTATTCTTACTTACATTCTCTCCCTTTTTATGTGCGTTTATGTATCTGTATCTGGACGTGTGTGTGTATGCGCGCGCGCGCGCGCGCGCGCGTGTGTGTGTGTGTGTGTGTGTGTGTGTGTGTGTGTGTGTGTGTGTGCGTATAATGTTAAATGTTAGGAAGTATTTTCTAAAACCGTTTGTGTGGAGTGTAGCCTTATGCGGAAGTAAAAGCTGGAAGAAAAACGATTCATGCTAGGGGGCAATAGAAGCTACAGAAGAATGCTGGAGAGTGGATCGGATAACTAGTAAGGACTTTAAACCCATATATTTATCGAAACATGCAGCTGAGATAAAAGAAACAGAGATCTGAGTTGCATCCCACCTTCATATCATAAACGACAAATGTCACGGATTTACTAGCGACTTATTCGACTGTTCGACAAATACACTTCTCTAAAGACCGTAAAAAATGTGTAGGAAACCCTCTCCTTAGCTAATGGATGAGTTAAAACAACTAATGAAGCAGAGAGACGCTGCACATAGGGAATGCAAATGACGTTCTACTGCTTAAAATCATATTAAGTACGAATATTAGCGGAAAAGTGTCCATGAAGACACGGTTAGCTAGGGTTGGCTATACATTAAGCGACGAGACAGACTTGCCGCCCCACGGAAAAGCAGTGTAGTGATGATATAGTCCAAGTAAAAGATACAGCTGATCCCATTATGCCAGTCGAGGAACTTAACCTGTTCTTCATTTCACTGATAACCACAAGTGAAGTGCAAAAACAAAACTGACATTTATTGTTTACATCATGGGGACAAATGGCGGTATCCACTAAAAACTCTCTCTTAAGTACATTAGTGCCAACTGACTTAAAATATCAAACTTATCCCATCATAATCTGTTGGTAACGTTACCACCACAGTCCTAATGTAAATGTAGCGTGACTAGGGCCTCCCGTCGGGTAGACCGTTCGCCGGGTTCAAGTCTTTCTATTTGATGCCACTTTGGCGACTTCAACGTCGATGGGGATGAAATGATGATGATTAAGACAACACAACACCCAGTCCCTGAGCGGAGAAAATCTCCGACGCAGCCGAGAATCGAACCCGGGCCCTTAGGATTGACATTCTGTTGCACTTACCACTCAGCTATCGGGAGCGGACGCAGTCCTACTGATGAAACGACTCTGTCCTCAGTGGCGTCAAACACTTCTTGACCACCAATGTTTCACTGAGCCCTGGAAACAAGGACATACCAAGCCACTACCAAGAAGAAGGCTGCCACAGCACCCACTGACTTCCTCCCTATTTGAATTCTTCTGGTACTGTCCAAATCCTTGGACTATGTATAAATGACCAGAGGAGCAACTACATAACTGGAAAAATATACTAGACGATTACTTATCAGGCGTCCATAAACATCACAGTACAATACCTACTTTAAGAAAGGTAGTTATGGACAGAGATGTGCTTGTCCGACTTAAACAAAGTTTTTGATACTATCAAGTTCGATTTTCTACTTGTCAAACTTAGCAGCTCAAATCTTTCTATAAGTGCAGTGTAATGGTCTGACTCGTACTTAAAGTCATGAGCGACACATCAAAGTCGCAATGGATGCAGCTAGTGTCACGTGTCACCCTGGGTTCAGTGCTATGACCTGTACTACACTCATGCTCATAAATTAAGGATAATGCTAATACATGGTGAAACAAGTTCTGGTAGGCGGTTTGCGGGTTTAAATCACCTCGGGGTATGACCATGGCAGCAGTGCACATACGCAGAGTTGTGTTGGTGCATGTCAGAGTACGGTCCAGCGAGTAAGTGTGCAGACGTTTTCAGACGTGCTAAAGGTGACTGTGTGTTGAAAATCGCTCAAAGAACACATATTGATGAGGGGTAGAACACTACTGCGACTGGTCAAACACAGCAGGTCGTAGCACGGGCCCTCCGTGTGCCACAAAGTGTGATCTCAAGATTATGGCAACGATTCCAGCAGAAGGAAACGTGTCCATGCGCTACAGTACGGGACGTCCACAGTGTACGACACCACAAGAAGACCGATATCTCGCCATAAGTGCCCGCAGACGGCCACGGAGTACTGCAGGTAGCCTTGCTCAGGACCTTACTGCAGCCGCTTGAACAGTTGTCTCCAGACACACAGTCTACAGACGACTGAACAGACATAGTTTATTCACTCAGAGACCTGCAAGGTACATTCCATTGACCCCTGGTCAAGAACACAATACATGGTCATTGGAACAGTGGTCCCACGTTATGTTCACGGAAAAGTCCAAGTATACTCTCGCCGGGTTTTCATCTGGCGTGAACCAGGAACCAGATACCAGCCCCTTAATGTCCTTGAAAGGGGCCTGTATGGAGGTCGTGGTTTGATGATGTGGGGTTGGATTATGATTGGTGCACGTACACCCCTGCATGTCTTTGCCAGAGGAACTGTAACAGGTCAGATGTATCGCGACGTGATTTTGCACTAGGGTGCAGTGGGTCCCAACTTCTTCCTGATGGATGATAACGCACGGCCCCGACGAGATGCCATCGTGGAGGAGCACCTTGAAAGATAAGATATCTGGTGAATGGAGTGGCCTGCCTGTTCTCCAGACCTAAACCCCATCGAGCACGTTTGGGACGCTCTCGGTCGACGTATCGCTGCAAGTCATCAAAACCCCTACGTCACTTCAGGACCTCCGTCAGGCACTGGTGCAAGAATGGGAGGCTATACCCCAGCAGCTGCTCGACCACCTGATCCAGAGTATGCCAACCTGGTTGTGTGGCCTGTGTACGAGTGCATAGTGATCATATCCCATATTGATGTCGGGGTACATGCAAAGGCAACAGTGACGTTTTGTAGCACGTGTGTTTCGGGACGGTTTTCTCAACTTATCACCAATACCGTTGACTTACAGTGCTGTGTCGTGTATGTTCCATATGCGCCTAAGCTATTAGCGCCAGTTTTGTGTAGTACCACGTTGTGTGGCACCACATTCCACAATTATCCTTAATTTATGAGCATGAGTGTATTCCATTAGACAGTCCTGCTGTATATACAGAGTGTATGCTGACGATCTCCTGTTATATCTAAGTGTAAAAACAACCAACTTGAAGACAGCTATCGACAGTACGAATGCAGACCTGTGTATACTGTCCATATGGATACAGAATATATTGTTGAAGTTCGATCCAGCGAAAACCATAGCAAATCTGTTTGGCCATTATGGTCTCATTAACCCAAAATTTCGGGACTCCAAAACACATTTCACTTTTAGTAGCAGAGACATGAATTTCTCAACCACAGCAAAGAGTGTAGGAGTAGCGATAAATGAAAATCTATCTGGGCTGGACACACAGTTGCAATGTACAAAAAAGCCTCAGCACCTCTCCATACTCTACAAAAATGTCAAATGTTCTTTGCTTTTGATCTGAAAAAGAAAGCTCCTTGAAGAACGATTTCATATGAGATATTTGTGTCGTTCGAATGTTTATCAGATTTACCATTTTATGCGCAGCTTACTTGGGTATTTGCTTATAGGTTCAGTCTTACGCTCTGTCACTTCTAACGTCTTATCAACGAGAAGAGCTTTTGATATCTCTCCTCTACCTCATTGCTCTTGTCTGAAGAACACAGCAGTCGTTACCCTCGAAACCTCCTTTGTCAAACTCCATCACCCAACCGCTTCCTCACAGTCCATTTAAGTATAAGGAATCTGACTCTGAAATGAGCTTCGTAAATATATTACAGAATTGACTAATCCCTCAACGTTCAAAATACTGTTAACTGCATATCTACTGGAAACAACAATCATGTCTACTTAGTTCCTGTTCATACTCCTTAATGTATTAGATCTACGTACCCCTTTGTTCCAGCCGTGACGGTGTTGATTTTACAAACCCTTTAGCTGGTGCAGTAAACCTGAATATCGTTTAGTCTGAACTTACCTTGTCGAAATACATCAGTTTTGTAACCTAAAAAATACATGTTGTGCATGCTACTATCACTATAATCACTGTTACTGTAGTGTCTGCTGTTGTACGACGTGGATATGAGGTAGATCTTTCAAACCACAAACTTAAAAACTTAAATTATATGTTTAAATTCACACACTTTTATTCAAAATATTATGAACAGCCAGGGTGGCGAAAACAATAACAGAAAGCACTTTTCTTCTAAGACAGAAATTTTTGCTGATTCTTCGACTTTTAGGGGCTGTTACCCACCCCAGTTGCAAGAGACTGGCGTAAACCTGTGTCCACTCTCCGACTTCTTTGCCATGGCCGTTGACAGATTGAGAGCCGACTGTATAAAGCATTTAACCTTAGTTTAAGACAGAAAATAATCTTAGATAAAGCTTAACCTGGAAATCTGCGTTGTACAAAAGTTAATCCTAGATCATGTTGCTGTGAATCGGATCATATTTGACATTCGAAAATTCGCGTCTCAAAGTGAGGTTTATCTCTAAACGTCAATTTATAGTATTGTGGCACTACGATTCATCGCTTTTATTGTTAACAGATACTAGCTGAAATACAAAAAAACTTGTTATTCACAGAAAAAATTGCAATTAAATATTTGACTACGCCATTTCCAGGTTGATGATGCCCAAAACACTTTTTTTTTATCTCTAAGGTTAAGGAACTTGCCGACTATCAAGTGTACTTAATGATCAGTCTCGTAACAGCTCTTGGGAGAAGACTCGTGTTTTATGTCATTAGTTCAAAGACATTTTATAGGCACTTAGAAGCAGAGCAAGAAAGAAAAATTCGAAATATTTGAACGGAACAGTTAAGTTTGGGAATTTTGACAGCAGCCAATAATGATTCAACAGCAGTTATATATATTCTCTTTCGGATTGAGTAGCAGTAACTATGTAATTGGTATTAAATTTTTAACTACTGAACACGTACTCAAACTGCTCCACTGAAGCGCCAAAGAGACCGGTTAGGCATGCGTATTCAAATACAGAGGTATATAAACAGGCATAATATGACGCTGAGGTCCGCAGCTCCTATAAAAGACAACAAGTGTGTGGCGCTGTTGTCTGATCGGTTTCTGCTGCTACAATGGCAGGTTATCAAGATTTAAGTGAGTCTGAACGTGTTGTTGTAGTCGGCGCAAGAGCGGTGGGACATTGTATTTCCGAGATAGTGATGAAGTGGGGATTTTCCCGTACGACCTTTTCTCGAGTGTACCGTGAATATCAGGAATCCGGTAAAACATCAAATCTTCGATGTCGCAACGGCTGAAAAAAGATCCTGCAAGAACGGGACCAACGACACTGAAGAGAATCGTCCGAGGTGACAGAAGTGCAACCCTTCCGGGAATTGCTGAAAATTTCAATGGTGGGTCATCAAGAGTCGGCGTGCGAGCCATTCAACGAAACATCATAGATATGGGCTTTCGGAGCCGAAGGCCCACTCATGTACCCTTGATGACTGCGTGACTAAACCTTCAAGCCTCACTTGGCACGTCAACACCGACATTGGTCTGTTGATTACTGGAAACAATTTGCGCGGTCGGACGAGTCTCGTTTCAAATTTTAGCGAGCGAATGGTCGTGTACCGGTATGGAGATAACTCCATGAATCCATGGACCCTGCATGTCAGCAGGGTACTGTTCAAGTTGGTGGAGCTCTCTAATAGTATGTGGGATGTGCTGGTGGAATGGAAATTGAAATGAGCGTCTGGCGTCATTGGCCGGGAGGCCCCTTGCGGGGCAGGTCCGGCCGCCTTGGTGCAGGTATTATTACATTCGGCGCCACATTGGGCGACCTGCGCGCCGGATGGGGATGAAACGATGATAAAGACAGCACAACACCCAGACTCTGGGCGGAGAAAATTCCCGACCCAGCCGGAAATCGAACCCGGGCCCGTAGGACGACAATCCGTCACATTGACCATTAAGCTATCGGGGCGGACTGCTGTTGAAATGATATGGAACCTTTGATACTTCTAGATACGACTCTGACAAGTGACACGTACGTAAACAATCGGCCTGATCACCTACATTCATTCATGTCCATGAGCATTCTGAAGGACTTGGGCAATTCCAGCAGGACAATACGACACCCCACACGTCCAGAAATGCTACATCGTTCCTCCAGGAACACTCTTCTGAGTTTAAACGCTTTCGCTGGCCACCAAACTCACCAGACATGTACATTATTGAGCATATCTTGGATGCCTTGCAACGTGCTGTTCAGAAGAAATCTCCACCCTCTCGAACTCTTGCGTGTTTATGGACAGCCCTGCAGGATTCATCGTGTCAGTTCCCTGCACCACTACTTCAGACATTAGTCGAGTCTTTGCCACGTTGTCTTGCGGCACTTCTGCGTGCTCGCCGGTTCCCTACACGATATTAGACAGGGGTATCAGTGTCTTTGGCTCTTCAGTGTAAGCAATTCCACGCGCTTTCTTAAAGAGAACATAAGCAAGTATGTTGAAATACACTAACCACATAACTCTGTGTCATTAATTTCGGTGTCCAGAGCTTGTGTTGTGGTCTGCAGTGCACTAGATGACATGTTCGAACCCACGGCAATTTTTCTATTTGTTACTACTTTCACTACTTTATTGGTCCTAGAGATAATTATAACAACATTATCGTGTTGTATCATATCACTGAAATCATACCATACTCTCCGTTTTGCGAGCGTTCTTGGCCACTACTCGGCAAAATTCCGTATGTAATAATATGAAATATTTGATCCATATTTCTGCCAGAGAATATAGATATGGGATATACAGTGATGGTATACATATGATCAGATTGTTCACTTCAAATCCACAAAAATCAGAAAGAAACAATGTACCAATGTACCCTTCGTAAATCAAATCATCAAGAAGGAAAAAACACATTTGTCTGCATACCTTATGTAGGAAAAATTTCACATCTAATTGCCGACATCTTTCGGAAAACTAGTATTCAAATTTCTATCAGTAGTAACACCAAGCTAAACAGCACATAATCCACAACAGCAAGACAAATAACCAATGCCACCACAAATCGGGTATTTACAAACTTTTAGGTGACAATTGCCCACGGTTCTACACAGGCAAAATTGGAAAGAGTTTCACTACAACATTCCATGAGCATATGGACGCCTTCTGGGTAAATAACTTTGACAAATCCACCTTTACAATGCATCTAAAAGACAATGGTCACTCAGCGACAGACGTTACACAACCTGCAAATACTACACACTGTCATCAAATGAAAGAAAATGATTCTGCCCTATGAGCTAGAACCTAACATCCACAACTCTAACTCACAACATCTTATTCTCAATGAACAAGTGGAGGTTGCAAACAAATGTTATCTCCTCAAATTTCGTGAAATACTCAGAAATAAAAACTCATTATCGTTTGATATCTAATGACACAGTAATAAGCTATGGAAATCTGACGTAGTAATCATACAACAGTTCAACTGTCATTATCGTAATTTGTAAAAGTCAGAAAGGAAACACAAGCTTTAACTGTCATTTTCGTAATTTGTAACAGCTTTCAAAATTTCATGTGTATAACATCATTCTACTTCTGGGGTCTATGTTCTCTGACAACAGTGTGGCTCAAAACAGTTCTCTCATTTTCGTAGTTTGTAATAGCCCTCAGTAATTTCAAATGTATAACATCGTTCTAGGTCCTAGATCTAAGTTCTCTGGCAAAAACGTCGACCTAAAAATTATTAATGTGGATCAAAAATTTAGCAATTTATAATAGCTTTTTAAGTTTCTATCTGTGCAACACCTCTGCGCTTCCTATGGCTAAGATCTTTGACCATAACCTACATGTTTCAGTATGAGCAACATTTTTGCACCCATATATCTATGTTCTTTGACCATAACCTACACGTTTAAATGAAAACACAGTGTATCACAAGTGTACGACACAGTTGTGAAATATGTGGCTAAATTTAAAAAAAACCTGAAACATGGACGTGAAAATAGCAAGAAATGTGCAACTCAGTGGAAAAACTGCCACCACAGCGTAATTATAATAAGGATACTTCACCTATATGTAAGTACAAATATATTTTCGACAAAGTCTGCCTTGTCACTTACAATTGTTCCACTTGTTTTGCTTATTCACCAGCAAATAATTTCCTTTGTATTCAAACATAGTTAACCAGCATTATAAACATGTACATGACTACGTAAACACCTGAGGATGGGCACAAGCCCGAAACCGGCCGTCTGACGAATAAATAATCTTTTATTGTGACTGGAAGCGGAAATTTTTCTACGCCCTATAAAGGAACTGCCACGGAGTTCAGTAGCACCCAGTATGGATAAAATTCATTTATATATTTTGTATGTTAGTTTTCAAAATGTAGTATATATGTTTATATAGATTTGATTGTGGCTCACTTAAATTATAAGTTTCGACACACAAAGTGCTTTTCTTTGTTAGTCAAAAATCTAATTTCAAATTCTAAACAACTTATACTTAAAAACTGCCTCAAGGGAGATTCTTAATTGAGACATTTGTACATTTTGGTTGTTCGAGTGGACTCCGTATACATATGGATGTAAATTGGCCCTTTTCTGCTAAGTATAGAGTTATCTATCACACTTAATGTCCCTATCCTTAACTAATGAGTCTGGACTAGTAAACTGATTTTATAAAAATATTCTCTCTTATGAAATGTTGCGCACTAGAATCTGATTGCATTTTGGCAATGTGTATGGCGTTGTTTTTGGTGACGAAGGTACCCAAATCCACTCTAAACCTGACAGTTTCGAATACAGCTAAAGGAGAATGAAACTCAACGCATTTACTAGAATTACGTCCCTACTTTGCCGGGAAGCGACATCATCGTATGTTGCAACTGTGTATGAGAGCGGCTGGCTCATACCGTCTGGTTGCGGCTGCAGGAAGATCTGTGGCTTCTCTGACCAGTGCTGAAACCTTCCTACACATTTGGACTAAAGCTTGCCCAGTAGAAATCCTAACGTGAAAACTCTTGTATCCTTCTATATGCGAGTGAGATCTATTGCTTTCCTATTGGCTAGATAGAGGCAGTGATTCACTGTCAGCACGCCAGTATGGAAGAGTACTTCGAATTCGTCAACTGATGGTGAATCTTATTAAATTCGTCCCTCCACGCACAGCTCTGTGCCACTCTGACACATGTCGGCACATTCACTAACATCCACAGTCAGTTATGCCTCTAATGTTTGCCGCCTGGGGACACACAGAGGCAGAGCTCCTGCTCACTAGGAGAGGACGCAACCGTTACTGACCCTAGCTTCTGCCACCAGAGGAAGACAAGGCCCCACGCTCTAAGCTACAGGATGAAGCTTACTTTCACCGTCCGGTGACAGTTATTACCTCTGAAATCAGTATCTCCCTCCTTCATCACGCCAGCCAATCGCCATTCTCGTTATTTTGCTCTGTCGTGGAAGTTGTGCTAGTTTTGCGATCGGCCATTGGCTGAGCGACGTTTTCGGATTCAAGCCAGGATCATTGCTCCTCTATCCTTGTCGTCCAGACGCCCTCCCTGTCGCTACTTCACTCCACTATTGCATCAGCCCCCAACGGTCATTTCGCTCTTAGGGTCGCGCTGGACCGCCTGTAATGCCGTGCTCCGCCCAGGTGATTTCGTTATACCTTCAAGGGCTATGCAGAAAAACTGCTCACTCCCCTTCGCTTTTCCTAGGCTCCTGGGCGCTTCTCGCGTCATTTCAAAACTTTCACCCGTATTCTGCTTATTATATTATCAGCAATGTCATCCTCAATGTCAGTATGTAAATCATAGCTCTCTCATTTCGTTCCCGTCATGAAAATATGCAGACTGATTATACTGTTATTAATTTATGCTAGCGTCTATTAAAAACCGACGTTTTGCAAATCAGACATAAGGACCTACTACCCAATCAGGTCACGATCCCCATCAGGGACGAACAGCGCCCAGGTACCCTCTCTGTGATTGAGAAGTGGGTAGGGGGCAGGGCGGAACGCCCTACGTCGCTGGCCAGGGATTGGAGGAGTGTGCTGTAGCGGCTCCTCGTACTGAACACGTTAAGCAGTGGCGAGATCGAAACCGGGACTGAGTACTTTTTTTTTTCTTTTGCTAATCAAAGACGCTACCCCTAGACCATGACTGCAACGATCTATATAAGAAAGCTATGACACTATCAAGTGACACCTACACTCTAGAGGACTCAGGCAGTTGGACTCCTTCCTAATCCAGGATGGCTGTAGCTCAGTTGCTTGATATTTCGAGCTGATAAGTGAAAATAGAATGGGGCCGCTTAAATAAATAACTGTCCGGACCACAAGGTGTACAGACGTGTACAGTGATATCCTGTTGGTAAGTGCGTGAGGCTGGGGGACTCTGCTTGACTACCCATCCACTCTACTGGATCGAGGCTCCTAACCCAGAAAAAATATGTTTCACTAAATAACATTGAATATATGTGGTTGCTACGTCATGTGACACTATACTCTTATAGCAGCACTCCGTCATCAGGCCACAAGTGGCCCATCGGGACCATCCGACCGCCGTGTCATCCTCACCTGAGGATGCAGATGGGAGTGTGGGCTGCACACCACTCTGCCGGTCGTTATGATGGTTTTCTGTGACCAGAGCCGCTACTGTTTGGTCGAGTAGCTCCTCCATGGGCATCACGAGTGCATGGCGGCCCACATGGTCACCCATCCAAGTGCCGGCCACACACAACAGCGCTTATATTCGGTGATCTGACGGGAACCGGCGTACCCACTGCGGCAAGGCCGTTGCCTATACCATTGCAGACCTAGTGTGAAAAATCATAATGGCCCTACACCACATCATACTTCATCACACCCACTGAAATTAATAACAATAATGTCAGAGGTTCGGAAGTACGCATTGCGAGATTCTAAAATCAAGAAAGTTCGTACTAAAAGTGCATCGTACCTCCATGATGCACTTCCTTTTATCGAGGATGGTACGCTACAGAAATTATCAAATTACTTACCAGTAATTTGTTCTCGGATTAACTCCCACCGTTCGGCCCGCTTAGCTGAGTAGTCAGCGCGAGTGACAACTATGCAGTGAATCTGGGTTCGATTCCTGCTCGGATCGGTTATTTTCTCCGATGGGAGAGTGAGTGTTTTCTCTTCGCCATCAGCTTCATAGTCATCATCACACAGGTCACCAAATGTGGCACCAACTGAAAGAAATTGCAGCTCGGCGGCCGAACTTCCGCAGATGGATACCCCCAGCTATCAATTCCATACAAGCCTCTCAATATTTTTCGATTGCTACACTTATGAAATACATACAAAGAACTGTTCGGCAGGATTGGTTCATAAGTTCGTAATGTTTTTCTGTGAGCTTAATAAGCACAACAGGTACACATTAGGGATTGTAGTCATCCTCAGTACATTCTCCTTTACTGTTTACAACTGTCTACCAACGCTGGGGTTATTTTTCGATTCGATTCAGAGCCTGTAAAAATTATGTAGTTTTGAGGCGAAGAACTCGTCGAGCTATGTTCACAGTGCAGTCTGATCCGGACTTTTCTTTGGTCAATGTAGCAGGGGGGCGTTGTTGTGGTACAGCAAACTTCACGCAGTCTTTCTGGTCGTTGTTATTCAACTGCGCCTGCAAGACGTCTCATTTCTTGACACTAAATAGCAGCAGTGATCGTTACATCTCGGGGAAGCATTTCGCAGTTCATCACCCCGTCGCTGTTCCGCCAGATGCAAAAGATTATCTTTCGTGGATGCGCGCAGGTCTTTGTACAGGGATATGCTGCTTTATTTGGGCTCAACCATTATTTTATTTCCTTTATGTTAGCATGGACTTCAAGAAGAATATAATAATTCTAATTCCAAAGAAAGCAGATGTTGACAGATGTGAAAAACACCGAACTATCAGTTTAATAAGTCACAGCTGCAAAATAATAACGCGAATTCTTTAGAGACGAATGGAAAAACTGGCAGAAGCCCACCTCGGGGAAGATCAGTTTGGATTCCGTAGAAATATTGGAACACGTGAGGCAATACTGACCCTACGACTTATCTTAGAAGAAACGTTAAGGAAAGCCAAACCTGCATTTGTAGACTTAGAGAAACCTTTGACAATGTTGACTGGAATACTCTATTTCAAATTCTAAAGGTGGCAGGTGTAAAATACAGGGAGCGAAAGGCTATTTGCAATTTGTACAGAAACCAGATGGCAGTTATAAGAGTCGAGGGACATGAAAGTGAAGCAGTGGTTGGGAAGGGAGTGAGACAGGATTGTAGCCTCTCTCCAATGTTATTCAATCTGTATATTGAGCAAGCAGTAAAGGAAACAAAAGAAAAATTCGATGAAGGTATTAAAATCCAAGGAGAAGAAATAAATACTTTGGTGTTCGCCGATGACATTGTAATTCTGTCAGAGATAGCAAAGGCCTTGGAAGAGCAGTTGAACGGAATAGACAGTGTCTTGAAAGGAGGATATAAGATGAACATCAACAAAAGCAAAACGAGGATTATGGAATGTAGTCGAATTAAGTCGGGTGATGCTGAGGGAATTAGATTAGGAAATGAGACACTTAAAGTAGTAAAGGAGTTTTGCTATTTGGGGAGCAAAATAACTGATGATAGGGGAAGTAGAGAGAATATAAAATATAGACTAGCAATGGCAAGGAAAGCGTTTCTGAAGAAGAGAAATTTGTTATCATCGAGTATAGATTTAAGTGTCAGGAAGTCGTTTCTGAAAGTACTTGTATGGAGTGTAGCCATGTATGGAAGTGAAACATGGTTGATAAATAGTTTGGACAAGAGGAGAATAGAAGCTTTCAAAATGTGCTGCTAAAGAAGAATGTTGAGGATTAGATGGGTAGATCACATAACTAATGAGTAGGTACTGAATAGAATTGAGGAGAAGGGGAGTTTGCGGCACAACTTGACTTGAAGAAGGGACATGTTCTGAGGCATCAAGGGATCACCAATTTAGTATTGGAGGGCAGCGTGGAGGGCAAAAATCGTAGAGGGAGACCAAGAGATGAATACACTAAGCAGATTCAGAAGGATGTAGGTTGCAGTAGGTACTGGGAGATGAAGAAACTTGTACAGTATAGAGTAGCATGGAGAGCTGCATCAAACCAGTCTCAGGACTGAAGACCACAACAACAACAACATGTTAGCATGAAGGATAGGAACGGTGGGTGTTGTTCTCGAGCCGATTGATGACGAGCAAGAAAGTTATGAGCACCCGCCGATTTTTGTGATTTTGCCTTAGAGAGTGCGGTACCCATACTCTCGCTTTTTTTTTACCTTCCCCACTGGAAGCAAATGTCGCACGGTGGTGGAATGAACACAGTTCATCACATTTGACAGTCCTCGAGTACACCGACGTGGATCATTGTGGATTATTGGTTTTAAACGATCTTGATGGTACCCTGAAGGTCTTCCTGGACGTGGAGAGTAGCTGATGTCAAAACAATTCTCCTTAAAAGGAGAAAACCATTTTCTTGCCGTGGTCTGTCCTGTGCCATTATCCCCATACACGGGGCAAATATTTCTGGCTCTCTCCGCAGCTGTCACCCCTCTAGTGAACTCCAACAGAGAAATATGTCGGAAAAGTTCCGATTTCTCCTCTCCATTTTCTAGCGTCGACACCTCCACTCACGATCCGAAAGACAAAATGACAACAAACCCGTAGGAACCGGAAAACCAAAATGCAAAACATAAGCGGTGCGAACTTATGAACAAACCTCAAATTTCAACCAAATGGTCAGCACCGGGGGCCGAAGACTTCCGACATAAGAAGTCACTCTCATTCTGCCAACGGCCTTGTCGCAAAGGGCGGAGGACCTGATAGCGATTCAGGGCACTCTCTTGACCTGCGGTGGGAAACTTCCCCAAAAAGGCGGAGGAATCAGCAATCATCAACGTCATTAGGATCCAGAAGGCAATGAAAACAGCTGCATTAAAGACACGCAACGTATATCCACATGACAGGTGGCCTGTAACTGAAAAAGTGTCATGATGATCTCTGCAACGGCAAAAGATTCGGGAATAGTCCCCCATTGGGATCTTCGGAAGGGGACTGCCAAAGAGGAGGTGACAATGAGAAATAGTTTGAATAACCAACGAAGGAACAACGTTCTACGAGTTGGAGCGAGTATACGAGTTGGAGCGAGTAATGTCAGAAGCTTGAACGTAATGTCAGAAGCTGAAAAGGGAAATGGAAAGGCTCAGTCTAGGTATAGTAGAGGTCGCTGAAGTGAAATGGAAACAAGACAAGGATTTATGGTTAGATGAAGATAGGGTAATATCAACAGCAACAGAAAATGGTATAACAGGAGTGGAATTCGCTATGAATAGGAAGGTAGTGCAAAGAGAGTGTTGCTGTGAACAGATCAGTGACAGTGTTGTTCTTATCACAATCGATAGCAAACCAACGCTGACAACGATAGTTCAGATACACATGCCGACGTCGCAAGCTGAAGATGAAGAAATCGAGAAAGTATGTAAAATGTAAATGCAGTGAGGCTAGGGCCTCCCGTCGGGTAGAAAAAAAATGGCTCTAAGCACTATGGGACTTAACAACTGAGGTCATCAGTCTCCTAACTAACCTAAGGACATCACACACATCCATGCCCGAAGCAGGATTCGAAACTGCGACCGTAGCAGCAGCGAGGTTCAACACTGAAGCGCCTAGTGACACTCGGTCACAGAGGCCGGCCGTCGGATAGACCGTTCGCCTGGTGCAAGTCTTTCGACTTGACCCCACTTCGGCGACTTGCGTGTCGATGAGGATGAAATGATGATGATAAGGACAACACACAGCTAGTCCTTGAGCGAAGAATATCTCTGACGCAGCCGGCAATCGAACCCGGGCCATTAGGTATGACATTCCTTCACGCTGACCACTCAGCTGCTAGGGGCGGACAGAGAAAGTATATGAGAATATTGAAAGGGTAGCTCAGTACGTAAAGGGAGCTGAAAATCTAATAGTCATGGGGAAGTGGAATTCAGTTGTAGCGGATAGAGCAGAAGAGAAGGTTACATCAAAATGTGGGCTTGGGACAGGGAATGAGAGGGGAGAAAGACTAATTGTGTTCTGTAATAAATTTCAGGCAATAATAGCGAATACTCTGTTCAAGAATCACAAGAGGAACAGGTATACACTTCCAAGTCCTTTGCTGTCTCTGATAGAATTACAATGCCATCGGCGAACCTCAAAGTTTTTATTTCTTCTCCATGGATTTTAATACCTACTCCGAATTTTTCTTTTGTTTCCTTTACTGCTTGTTCAATATACAGATTGAATAACATCGGGGAGAGGCTACAACCCTGTCTCACTCCCTTCCCAACCACTGCTTCCCTTTCATGCCCCTCGACTCTTATAACTGCCATCTGGTTTTTGTACAAATTGTAAATAGCCTCTCGCTTCCTGTGTTTTACCCCTGCCACCTTTAGAGTTTGAAAGAGAGTATTCCAGTCAGCATTGTGAAGAGCTTTCTCTAAGTCTACAAATGCTAGAAACGTAGGTTTGCCTTTCCTTAACGTTTCTTCTAAGATAAGTCGTAGGGTCAGTATTGCCCCACCTGTTCTAATATTTCTACGGAATCCAAACTGATCTTCCCAGAGGTCGGCTTCTACCAGTTTTTCCATTCGTCTGTAGAGAATTCGCGTTGGTACTTTGCAGCCGTGACTTATTAAACTGATAGTTCGGTAATTTTCACATCTGTCAACACCTGCTTTCTTTGGGATTGGAATTATTATATTCTTCTTGAAGTCTGAGGGTATTTCGCCTGTCTCATACATTTTGCTCACCATATGGTAAAGTTTTGTCAGGACTTGCTCTCCCAACGCTGTCAGTAGTTCTAATGGAATGTTGTCTACTCCCAGGGCCTTTTTTCGACTCAGGTCTTTCAGTGCACTGTCAAACTCTTCACGCAGTATCATAACTCCCATTTCATCTTCATCTACATTCTCTTCCATTTCCATAATATTGTCCTCAAGTACATCGCCCTTGTATGGACCTTGTATATACTCCTTCCACCTTTCTGCTTTCCCTTCTTTGCTTAGAACTGGGCTTTCATCTGAGCTTTTGATATTCATACAAGTGGTTCTCTTTTCTCCAAAGGTCTCTTTAATTTTCCTGTAGGCATTATCTATCTTACCCCTGGTGAGATAAGCCTCAACATCCTTACAATCGTCCTCTAGCCATCCCTGCTTAGCCATTTTGCACTTCCTGTCGATCTCATTTTTGAGACGTTTGTATTCCTTTTTGCCTGCTTCATTTACTGCACTTTTATATTTTCTCCTTTCATCAATTAAATTCTATATTTCTTCTGTTACCCAAGGATTTCTACTAGCCCTCGTCTTTTTACCTACTTGATCCTCCGCTGACTTCACTACTTCATCCCTCAGAGGCACCCGTTCTACTTCTACTGTACTTCTTTCCCTCATTCCTGTCAATTGTTGTCTTATGCTCTCCCTGAAACTCTCTACAACTTCTGGCTCTTTCAGTTTATCCAGGTCCCTTTTCCTTAAATTCCCACCTTTTTGCAGTTTCTTCAGTTTTAATCTACAGGTCATAACCAATAGATTGTGGTCAGAGTCCACATCTGCCCCTGGAAATGTCTTACAATTTAAAACCTGGTTCCTAAATCTCTGTCTTACCATTATATAATCTATCCGACACCTTCTAGTATCTCCAGGATTCTTCCATGTATACAACCTTCTTTCATGTTTCTTCAACCAAGTGTTAACTATGATTAAGCTATGCTCCGTGTAAAACTCTACCAGGCGGCTTCCTCTTTCATTTCTTAGCCCCAATCCATATTCACCTACTACGTTTCCTTCTCTTCCTTTTCCAGTCACCCATGACTATTAAATTTTCGTCTCCCTTCACTACCTGAATAATTTCTTTTATCTCATCATACATTTCATCAACTTCTTCATCATCTGCAGAGCTAGTTGGCATGTAAACTTGTACTACTGCAGTAGGCGTGGGCTTTGTGTCTATCTTGGCCACAATTATGCGTTCACTATGCTGTTTGTAGTAGCTTACCCGCATTCCTATTTTCCTATTCATTATTAAACCTACTCCTGCATTACCCCTATTTGATTTTGTGTTTATAACCCTGTAGTCACCTGACCAGAAGTCTTGTTCCTCCTGCCACCGAACTTCACTAATTCCCACTATATCTAACTTCAACCTATCCATTTCCCTTTTTAAATTTTCTAACCTACCTGCCCGATTAAGGGATCTGACATTCCACGCTCCGATCCGTAGAACGCCAGTTTTCTTTCTCCTGATAACGACATCCTCTTGAGTAGTCCCCGCCCGGAGATCCGAATGGGGGACTATTTTACCTCCGGAATATTTTACCCAAGAGGACGCCATCATCATCTAATCATACAGTAAAGCTGCATGCCTTCGGGAAAAATTACGGCCGTATTTTGCCCTTGCTTTCAGCCGTTCGCAGTACCATCAAAGCAAGGCCGTTTTGGTTAGTGATACAAGGCCAGATCCGTCAGTCATCCAGACTGTTGCCCCTGTAACTACTGAAAAGGCTGCTGCCCGTCTTCAGGAACCACACGTTTGTCTGGCCTGTCAACAGATACTCCTCCGTTGTGGTTGCACCTACGGTACGGCCATCTGTATCGCTGAGGCACGCAAGCCTCCCCACCAACAGCAAGTTCCATGGTTCATGCGGGTGGGAGGGGGGCTATAGATGGAGCAATAAGAAATATTTCAGTAGGCAGTAGAGTTGAAGAGGAATGGTCATCTCTAAAAAGGGCAACCAGAGAAGCTGGAAAGAAAAAAAATGGTACAAAGAAGACAACAGCGAAGAAACAATGTCTAACAGAAGAAATACTTCAGTTGATCGAGGAAAGAAGGAACTACTAAAATGTTCAGGGATTGTCAGGAATACAAAAATAAAAGTCGCTGAGGAATGAAATAAATAGGGAGTGCAGGAAAGCTAAGACGAAAAGGTTGCATGAAAAATATGATGAACTAGAAAAAGATATGATTTTCGGAAGGAAGCACTCAGCATATAGGAAAGTAAAAGTAGCCACCGTCGGAATTAATTTCCAGTGTGGTAACCTAAAGAGTCCTACTGTTAAATCTAGAGGAGAGAGCGGATAGGTCGAAAGAGTGCGCTGAAGGTCTCTGTGAGGGGGAAGATTTGTCTGATATGTGATAGAAGCGGAAACAGGAATCTATTTGGAAGAGATAGGTAATTCAGTACTAGAACCACAAATTGTGAGATCTTTGGAGGACTTACGATCAAATAAGGGAGAAGGGATGGATAACATTCCATCGTAAATTCTAAAATCTAAAGGAAAAGTGTCAACAGAAAATTATTCACGTTGATATGCAGAATGTATGAGTCTGGAGACATATCATCTGACTTTCGGAAAAATAGTATCCACCCAATTCCCGAAACTGCAATAGCTGACAACTGCGAGAATTATCACACAATCAGTTTAACATCTCATGCATCCAAGTTACTGACAAGAATAATATACAGAAGAATCGAAAAGAAAATTGGGGATGTGTTGATCGACGATCAGCTTGGCTTTAGGAAAGGTAAAGGCACGAGAGAGGCAGTTCTGACGTTGCGGTTGATAGTGGAAGCAAAACAAAAGAAAAATCAAGACACGTTCATAGTATTTATTGACCTGGAAAAAGGGTTCGGCAATGTAAAATTGTTCAAATTTCTTAGAAAAATATGGATAAGCTATAGGGAGAGACAGGTAATATACAGTATGTACAAGAGCCAAGTGGGGATAATAAGAGTGGACGACCGAGAACAAAGTGTTCGGATTAAAAGAGAGGGATGTTGTCTTTCACCCCTACTATTCAATCTGTGCATCGAAGAAGCAGTGACGGAAATAAAAGGAAGTTTCAAGAGAGGAATTAAAATTCAAGGTGAAAGGATATCAATGATACGGTTCCCTGATGGCATTCCTATCCTTAGTGGAAGTGAAGAAGAATTACATGATGTGCTTAATGAAATGAACAGCGTAATGATTACAGAATATGCATAGAGACAAAATCGAAGAAAGACGAAGGTAATACGAAGTGCCAGAAATGAGAACAGCGAGAAACTTTACATCACGATTGATAGTGACGAATTAGTTGAAGCTAGACGGACGGAGCAAGGAGCACATCGAAAGCAGACCAACACTGGCAAAAAGGGCTTCCTGTCCAAGAGAAGTCTACTACTATCAAACATAGGCCCTAATTTGAGAAAGAAATTTCTGCGAATTACGTTTGGAGCACAGCATTTTATGGTAGTCAAACATGGACTGTTGAAAAATCGGAACAGAAGAGAATCGATGCATTTGAGATGTGGTGCTAGAGACGAATGCTGAAAATTAGGTGAACAGATATGTTTATGAATGAGGAGGTTCTGTGCAGAATCGGAGAGGTAAGGAATATGTGGAAAACTCTGACAATGAGAAGGAACATGTGATAGGACATCCATTACGACATGAGGGAATGACTTCAATGGTTCTAGAGGGCGCTGTACAGGGCAAAAACTGTAGAGGAAAACTGAGATTGGAATACATCCATCAAATAAAATTTATGACTTGCACTCTATTCGAAGAAGACAAGAGATTTGAGCCAGCCAGGTTGTAAAATAAAACCACAGCAGGCCAAGTTGCAACGAATTCAGTTTAAATACTAATTAACTTCTGGCTTTACAAGTTCCTTTCGATTTACATCACACTAACAGATAGTAGCTTTTTTTTTTGTACGTAATCTAGCATTATAAGAAACGACCACCAAAGAACACTATTTCTGAGTGGACTTCGCTTTATCATTCGCTGCCATTTCTTGTTATCTAAGACATGTCTTAAGTATGTCTTAAAGTATGTAAAGTCTGTGCAGTTACGAAAAATTACAGTTTTCGAAGGTGTGGCATTCGGGAAACCATTGTTCATACGGTATCACAGGATCCAGGAAAGTACAACCGTAAGTGATTTTTAACTGTGATACTGCAAACTTACATTGAGAAGGAGACATTAGGCATATTACTGCTGGAGGCCGCCCTCATAAGACTATACAAATATTCTGAACATACATCTAATCAGTTTCTAGCTATACATCAAATGGCTCTGAGCACTATGGGACTTAACATCTGAAGTCATCGGTCCCCTAGAACTTAGAACTACTTAAACCTAAGTAACCTAAGGACATCACACACATCCATGCCCGAGGCAAGATTCGAACCTGTGACCGTTGCGGTTGCGCGGTTACAGACTGAAGCGCCTAGAACCGCTCGTCCACTGAGGCCGGCTTGCTATACATCACATTTGCAAACACAATTCGGCAGATATTATTCTAATAAATGTTCTGGTAAGTGGGACGTATTATGATGAAGCCTTTGCTTCGATGTCACTACGATTTTCTTGGGTCCTATTTCTTGACTTGTTACACAACAAAGCATCTCTTTTCTTTAACGGTGTCACGAGTAGGCAGACTGAACAAACTGTCTTGCTCCTCCTCGCTGTCCTTAATCAGCCTCGCGAAATAAACCGCCACTGCCCCCCAGGGCTTCCTGTTGCTTTACCGTACTGTGTTCATTACCTCTTTGTGCAGCTTCCGTACTTTTTACATCAGCGGTTGGACACAAGTAATCATTCTGCTCCGTGGCACTTCAGAGGTTTCCGCCCAAGTTTCCTAAAGGGCAATCTGTCTCGACTGCTGACGGAACTAGAACGACATGACATCTAATGAATGTTACCCTCTCGGGGAACTTTATTAGTGCGGCTAGCTTTGAGGATAAAATGGTTTAACAGACATGATATGGAGAGTAATATCTTGCAGTATGCTGGCAGAATCTTGGCTGAAAGATGTTTCGTTATGCCTTCCATTTTATGATCCTAGTGAATATGCAAAGTCTGTCAGGAACACTGAAACGATATTGTCGCTTGAAAATTATATTGTTCCTTTTCTGATAGTTCCAGTGACCGCTTAAGTTCACATAAGAGACTAACGACACTATTTTATGTACATTATTGCTACAAACGTTTCTCTAAAAGTTATTGTTTTTAATGACTTCGGACGGTACTTTTTAATAGGTGCTATAATGCCTCACTGCTATCTTCCAACCTGTGCCCATATGTCGCCTGAGGCAGTAATTTCGTATTCGGCCTTATTCCTACCAAAAACTGTTTGTCTGATGTGCTTTGTGTTAATCACGAACTAGTGTATAAGAATGGAGTTTCAACATATATTTCAGAATCATACTTATAATACGTTGGTACAGCAACTGGATGTATCTTTGTGTAACATTAATATTATGAGTCAAAACAGCACACAGAAACAACACCCTACTCAGAAAACTGTACCAAAGGCAGTAGTCAATGCATAATCTTGGAATATATTTACTGTAGAAGCAAACTTGGACACAAATGACGAGGCTTCATCAAAGAAAATCAGAACAAGATGGATGACATATTTTCTGTTCTTTCAAGATATTTTTACTTTTCATCTTCGTGAGCAGCCGTTTTTTGTTTCAAGTGAAACAGCAATTCAGTAACCGAGCTGACATGCCTATCTGTAGGATCATCTAGATAGCTGCGTGGTTCATAATGAGGCCAATGGGCATGGTTAAGTGCGAGGTAAATTTCCCGTCGATATTAAAGCTAATAAAAAGTAACTGAGGTTAGAGACTGAAATATGAATCTCACTTTGATGGAAAAGTCCTTAAAGCTGTAGAGCAGCCACAAGTTGCATGTAACTTTCTTTTATAATTTCAATATAAATTTCCTTTAAAATTATTTTGCGAATTTAGTAAAATACAGATTAGGTGAATTTTACAGGCACATGCTTTGAAGTATCTGTAATCACATTCCCGACACCACAGCATGGTCTATTCATGAGGGAACTATAATGTAGCTTTACCAACTCCCTTCTTCATCTTACTGAAGGATATTGTGTCAGAGGATCACATTTACACTCTACCCTCTTCCCTAATTGATACACTGACACCTTTTCAAACTCTAAGCCGTTGTGAGTAGGAAAAGGAGAATTTACTATCATAATAATAATAAAAAAGGTCTCTTGTCTTTTGTTATATGACAGTTTGTGACCAAATTACCATGAAACCTGTTTTATAATGTAACATGCACATGCAAATAGTCAGTACCACAATGCTGTATAAAAACTGCACACAGTATTCACAACTGTCAATAATACACAGCTAATTACTCTTCTTCTCCTTCCGTTTTATTTCAGTGGGGGAAACCTGTTATTTTCTACTAGCCTTCGGAGTCTCTTTAGGTGGCTCATGAGAGGGAAGTTAACTTAGAAGGGCCAGAAAGTCATAAATTTGGTCGGAGCTGAAAGCTCTCCCCGAGCAGGTGTAGAACAGGGAAGTCAAGAGACCTGTCTCCACATAGCGGGTGCGTAGAGGAGAGCTTGCATTCCATAAAAATGGCATTGTGAGAGACATGAGAACTAATCTTTTTGGTGAGGTGAGATCTGTAAAGGTGAAGGACATAGAGCTTGAAATCATGGGACCGGCCATTGGTTCAGGCCACACCACGCACGAATGTTCATATAAATCTCTATGAGAAGATCTATGCTTGGCTCTTAATAGTTACTTCGATAGACAGTACATTTCCCCACACATGTCTAGTTGCCAGGGTTTTGGATGTATGGGGTTGGAAATCTGCAATAGAGTTGGAGAGAACCTCTGCGTTCCTCCCCTTTCCACATCATTACTGGTTAAGAATGTCAAAATCTGTGAGAGTAGAGTTTGGTATTACTCGACTTTATTGTTAGTCGAATCACACAATGTCTGCTGCAATTGGCTGGTGATAATACTGCACTGGCAGAGCTTGCTAAGTTTCAGAGAAGTCATAAGTTGGAAGACAGAGAGAACGATGAGTGCAGGTGCTTCAGGTTGCCATCGTGGATGCACATTACTTCCGGCAGACGATTCGAGCTGGACTCAGAATTTACCGTTGTTGCTGCAGCCATCACCCCCACACTCGCGCTGTTTAAGAGTCGTAAGCATGAACGAGCAATGCCCTCACCGAGCAGAGTAGAATGCGAAGCTAAGTGATTTTCACCAGTGTTTACCTTCCCATGGACTACCACCTTAACATTGGTGTGAAGATTTGTGTGCCTTTACGACCTACTGAACTGTGCTGACGGGACCAATGTACCTGGTAGAGTCACGTATGCCAAAGTGGTCATCTGATGAGATTCCAAAGTGTAGTCTCCCTAGGGTATTTTGTTCTTGGGAGTATGTGTGTGGCATTCAAATGGCCCATAAGCTAAGTCTGGTATTACTTGCACTTACTTGTGTCAGGCTTCTTCTGTTTTCTTTTATATCGGCATCACTTAGCCAACGCTTGTCCTTTATCCGACCCCAAAGGTATTAGGTTTCTGAGCCCAAGGGCATCTTTCACTTTTCTTTCATATCTTCAAAGGTGACAACAATGGGAAAGGTGGATTTCGGTACAGTGGAACCAGGTGAGTTTTGATCAAAAAACATTGTAGACTGAACCCATAAGTCCAGAACGACAATGGGTATAAAGATAGAAAACCTTGATTAAAAATCATTTGGTTGAGCCTTTGGGCCTTGTCGTCATCATTCGGAAGTCTCCACTCTGCAAAAAATCCGAGAGTAAAGCCCCAGAGCCATATAGGAATTAAACAGATTCAACCCAGAAAAGGTATATGAACTTTGATTCATGAAACGCCTGGGGTATTGTAACTAAGAAGCTAGAAGTATTCAAGGAAATGCAATGGAACAACGTAGACGTAATACCACTCACAGAAACAAAAAAGAAAGTAAATGAGTAGAGGAAGTAGATGTTCATATTTACAGTGGAGTCAACGAAGAGTGTTGGGCAAATAAGGGGTATCTGTTGCATTACATACTAAGTGGAAACGCTGGATTAAGAAGTAGGACTGTGTGAACTAATATCTGATGTGTGTGGGTATGAAACTAAAAAGGGTACAATGTAGGGGTCGTTGCAGCATATGCTCTCACAAAAGGTACTATCGATGCTGAGAATTATGATTTGACATACCTCCTAGATGGCATTCCTAATGAGAAGTAGCTGTATATTTTAGCAGATTTTAGTGGACGTGTGGGTAAGCAGAATGTTAGCAAGGTTGTAGGCAAATTTGAGGAGGATATTGTAAATGATAATGGGGATAGTCTACAGTGGAGCAGAATGTGGATCTGTCCATTTCCTGCTTTGGTGTGCACTTTGTTTCCTGTTTCGAAACATGTACCAAAACAAATTTAATGAGGATGGAGAGAAACTGGGCCAGCCAGAGTTTAAGTCAGATTTACTGAAGAATCCTTCAACTGCCTTTTTATCCAAGCTTAGATTGAGTGGACTGCTACATAACACTGATGGCACAACAGTGAACGCGACGTGTAACACAATTGTGAGAGCAATTCATGAATCTGCCTTTGAATGTCTCAGAGTAGTTGAGAACACGTCTGGCAAATTTAAAAGTTTTTCGTGGGATGACGATGTTGTCATAAAGGAGGAGGAGAAAATGGAGTGTTATAATAGATGGCCTATGAGAATAAGATTGATGATAGAAGTGGGTATGAACGACTGAGGTGAGAAGCAAAGGAAGCAACAATTAGAGCAAAAAATGCTGTTTGGCACTTTAAATTTGTAGAAAACAATAACTACATAGGTAGTCCAAAGGAACATAGAAGGTGATATAACAAAAAATCAAATAACAGCAATAGTATAAACATACAACAGTTAAACCTAGATACATGGAAGACATATTAGAAAGAACGGTTTAAAGAAGATAGATCAGAATTTCAGTATACATGCTCCTCTGCAGCGATGAAAATCTCAGAAATCAAGAAGATACCAGCAGCGGAAGTACAGGATACAGTTAAACAATTCAAAAGTGGCAAAGCATGGGGCTTCATAGATGGAGTTGTTGAAGGCGGGTCAAGTGCGTTACTTGAACATCTCGTAAAGCTATTTAACCTCTGTGTTAGTGGATAGGGGACCCCTGTCGATTTAAAGAAGATTACATCACAAACATATTTAAAGATGGAAGCAAAGATAAGTGCGCAAATTATCGAGGCATCACAATTCGTATCGAGATCATATGGTTAGAACCTTAAAACTAGAATTGAGAGAGATGGGGGAAGTAGCTTTCGGGCAGGAAGGTCTTGTATCAATAAATCTGCAGCATTAAACAAGTTACTCACAAGAGAATGACACATAAAATGGAGACACATATGGTTTTTATAGACTTGCAGAAGGCCTATGATATTGCACCAATTTCTAGGACGTGGAAAGTCATGAAGAACGAGAATATTCATAAAAAGTTAGAAAACTGTGTTCAGACAATGCTTATGCTGAAGTAGCGAAGTTACGTCGCGGAAACTTACAAGTTAACAAGAGACTGAGAAAGGATGCTGCTTAGCGCTACAGTTATTAAAATATTTTTGAATGATGCACTGACAAATAGTAAAAGCAAGTGCAAAAGCATGGGAACTAGAGAACGTGATGACATTCTGTTCTCCCTAAATTTTTGCCGAAAAAGATGAATATGTGTCTTATACGTTCGAAACCTTATGAAAGAATGTGAGCAGTGGCACATGAAAACTTTACAAAGACTGAATACTTGGCTATCGGAGGTATGGGAAGGGACTTTGTTGTGGATGGTGGATCCACTGCGAAGTGCAATCGATCATATGAACATTTAGAGACAATCATTTCGGTATAGATGGAAGCAACGAGGAAATAAAGCACCTAATAGAAAAGGGAAAGGTGGCAATTAAGCAGTTACACTCCATTATTTGAAATAAAACTTCGTCAAAAAATTTGTAAATGAGGATAAACGAAACTATAGTTGACCATATAGCTCTGTATAGTGTTGAACTGTGGGAAGTCTCCAGAGTCAATGAGAAGAAATTAAAGGCAGTGGAAACGGAGTTTTGGATACGACGTTGTGAAGAAACAAGAAGAGAGAAAATAAGTAATGACGTTTTACGAGAACAGATGAGAGTTACAAACGTTATTCTAGAAAAAAATTTAAAGTAGAAAGCTCACATGGTACGCACACCTTAGAAGAATCCAGAGGAAAGAAGTCCTTCTAAAATATGGCATTGCAGACCTCCAAGACACAGAAAGAAAAGGAAAGCCGCGTCTAGATCGATGGAGCGAGAAGTGTGATGCAGGATAGAACCACGAAAGAAGAGGACTGACAAGACAAAAAAATGGTTCAAATGGCTCTGAGCACTATGGGACTCAACTGCTGAGGTCATTAGTCCCCTAGAACTTAGAACTAGTTAAACCTAACTAACCTAAGAACATCACAAACATCCATGCCCGAGGCAGGATTCGAACCTGCGACCGTAGCGGTCTTGCCGTTCCAGACTGCAGCGCCTTTAACCGCACGGCACTGACAAGACAGAAGGAGATGAAAATTTGGATGTGGGAGATGCCGAATGGCGCAAAAAACTCGCAGAACGAAGAGAAGAAAGTTCAATTTCGCACTTCGCAGCCAGCTGGTTGCACGCTATTCGCACTTTGGCGAATCAACAGGTATTGGTACTTGGTTTTCTGTGATCTTTCCTTAAATCACTAACCTTCCACGCTGTCACTGGCCGTATCCGCAGTATAATTCCAAATTATGCTTTCATGAAATCACCCACCTTTGTCAAGGCTATATTTCATGATTTCAAACATTTTTTTCAATTTATTAACTGTTTATATGCTTGATTCAGTGAGTCAATCATTTTTCTTGATGTTTGACGCTAATAAGCCAATCTGTTGTAATGACCGCTAGTTTCCTTTTGTAGTTAGAGGAGCCCCTTGTATTAATATATTCCTATGAGGTAGGGTAACCATACTTCCGTGCATCATGCCACCACCCCCAGCATATTCCGTAATATTTATTTAACAAGACTATCTGTTGCGTCACATTGTTTCCATTAAATCTGCATAATAATATGGGAAGATTTCATTCCCTTTAGGTCAGTGGAGATTGGACTTCACAGGGTACGCTAAACAGCTCAATCACCACGTAACACTTTGCAGCTAAAGAGCATCGCGGAAGTTCTCGCCAGGGATCGGCTATTTATTCGAGGGAATAAATTATTAAAAAATAATCCTTGTTGCACCACAGGAAAGCCTCGAACTTGACATTTTTGATAAATGAATCCGAGTTCGGTGTTTTTGGTGGCAAGTCACCCCCCTCCACTCAGTGCTGTGATATTTTGTATTGACGTGAGGAATAACGCACGCTTCATTCACAGTAAATATTGTCTCATGAAATCACGGGGATTCGCATTAGCTCTGGATACACAACGGCAAAGAATTCTTTTTATAACAGCCTTTTATGAGGACCGAAAAATTCGGTACCTATTTTGCAAGAAACCTTGTGCTAGTAAATCTGTCGTGTGAAACGTATAGCACTCTTTCTTCTGCCGTTTCTGTGTTGACAGCTACGTGATAGAAACTGTGTATCCAAAAGATTCGTGTGATTTCACAACACTCTGTCTTGACAGGAACGAAGATTGAAATTTGGAGTGCATTTTAAGTTACGCATAACATTACAAGGCTTGTACATTGTCCAGTGACATTGATGTGATCACCTGACGAAGGATACCACGCTTTGCAGCGCTAGCCGTGCAAAAAGAGTCAGTGAGGTTCTGGATGGAATCGACATGGATGCTCAGCCATGCTGCCTCCAGTGCACTAGGTTTCGTGGTTGAGGATTCTTGGCGTGAGCAGCCCGACCAAGGTGGTCGCACAGATTCTCGATTGGATTTAAATTCGGGGAGTTTGGAACAATCATCCAGATGTCTGATGAAGCATAAAATGTGATTCATTTGAAAAGGCCACCTGCCGCAACTAAGTGGACATCCTTCTGCAGTAATGGCGTGCAAATTCCAGCCTTCGTCGCCGATGAACAGAAGTCAAAATGGTTCAAATGGCTCTGAGCATTATGGGACTCAACATATGACGTCATCAGTCCCCTAGAACTTACAACTACTTAAGCCTTGCTAACCTAAGGACATCACACACATCCATGCCCGAGGCAGGATTCGATCCTGCGACCGCAGCAGTCGCGCGGTTCCAAACTGTAGCGTGTAACCTCCCCAAAGAAATTTAAATAATTAAAATGAGCCAAGTGTAACCTCCCTACAAAAATAATAATTATTAAATGAATTTTAAATTATTGTAACCTCTGAACAAAATTAATTGTAATGTAACCTCTGAAGAAAATTGACTCCCATTTATAATCTCTGTGCAGAAATGCATTCACATTTAATGTAACCACAAAATTCAATTCCTAAGCCCTGAAATAATAAAATATTCAGTAACCTGGTAAATTTTATGAGGACAGCAGCGCTGCCCTTCGGCCCTGTATTCTGAATAATAAAGCAAAAACTCTTACCTCAATAAAAACTGCAAATATATCTGCTCTAATGTAGAATTTTTTTAAGCACAACTTCGTGCAATACTGGCGTATATATATATTTTTTTTGATTGTTGGAAGGAATGATCATGCATTGGAAATATTCTTTAAATTGAAATGAATGCTTTTCTTTAAAAATTACTTTATATTATGAAAATTATTGTTGGGGCATTTTTGAAAGAAGTTAATGACAGTTAATATACAATATTAGACATGCGCAAGGCTGCTTCTTTACCTTCTACAACAATACTCATCCTCCAGAGTCCCGACCAGAGCAGACTGCCGACACGCGCAGGCACGCGCCGACTACTGCATACTACTGCTTACTGGCACGGACTGAAGACTAACACGGACTGACTGCTAAAGCCGACTAACTACTACGGACTACTGTCGACACGCGCACACTAGCGCAGACTGAAGACTTATACCGACTGGCGCGGACTAAAGCCGACAGACCACTACTGCCGACTGACGCCGGCTCGCGCCGACTAGCGACAAGCAACAACTAACTACATACTACTCTCTGGTCAGAGATTCTGCCATGCCTCGCCCATCGCCGGCAACACATACGTCTTACAAGCGCCTAGAACCGAACAGCAGTCAGCATGGGTGCAAGACCCAGGCCCCTTCTGCAGAGGCAACGTTAGCTGAACGGTGATTGAAGAGGCACTGTTGGTAGCCCCCTGGTTCATCTGGGTAGTCAGGTGTTCAAAAGTTGCGGGTCTTATCAGCCCTACATATCTCTGCAGCCACCGTTCACCCCTGTCAGCTATCGTCCACGGTGCACCATAGTTGACTCTGTGCTGGCTTCGGATAACTCCATTTTACCTGTAAGAGGTCCATAAACAAGGAATTTATTGATAGCGCACTCGAGCACATGTAACTTCTATGGCTTGCTCACCCGCTGCCTGCGATATATATGCTACAATAGAATCTCAGACCAGAGAGCAGCCGGCCGAAGTGGCCGTGCGGTTAAAGGCGCTGCAGTCTGGAACCGCAAGACCGCTACGGTCGCAGGTTCGAATCCTGCCTCGGGCATGGATGTGTGTGATGTCCTTAGGTTAGTTAGGTTTAACTAGTTCTAAGTTCTAGGGGACTAATGACCTCAGCAGTTGAGTCCCATAGTGCTCAGAGCCATTTGAACCATTTGAACCAACCAGAGAGCAGTATCGGCAGCAGCAGTAGTAGCAGTAGCAGGCAGTGGGGTGGTTGGGTAGGCCGGTCATGGAGAACGATGGCGGTGCCTGAGCGGTGTAGTATAAGTCAGAAGCCAAATATCTTTATTATTTATTGCCACGCGCGTATGTTAATAGCTACAACTGAGTTTTGTACTATTGTTATATCAGGTCCCATGTAAATGTTTAAAAAAATCTTTTACTAATAGTCTTTCTTATAAAATCAACTTTTGACAATCATTCATCTGAATTTAAAGATTTTACTAATTTCTCCTATCCATGGTCATCCCTATTATCGTAAAGAAAAGTCAGTTTTTTCTTTTATACATGACAAATCTAGCGGCCAGCATTGCACTGGGCTGTGCCTGTAAAATATCTTATTGGAGGAGATATATACGCCTTGTCCGGTGGCTTTATTGAGGTAAAAATTTTCAGTTTATTCAGAATGATCTTTCAGGGCGATGACGCAGCACTGATGACGCCCAAAATTCACCAGTTTAAAGTCACAGTCAGTTAATTATTGAAAGGTTATATGTGACCCACAATTTTCATTGGAATGTTAGTCACATTTTATTCCGGGATTTAAACTGTTGGGAGGTTACATACCATGCACGGTGTACTTTAACCATGACAGCTCGCGAACAGTTCAAAAACTTAGCAGTTTACCCAATGATCATTTCTTTTCGGGAGCCAAATAAATCGCTCCGTTTCCGCATTACAACGATTTGTTTTCCACGTTCTTCCGACACGCTTTACATACCCTCCACTGCTTGCCGTATCACCTGCCATATGCGAGTGATTGCGGAACGTTGACATCGAACATAGGAAATGATCACATTAAAGTGACTGCAGGGTACATCTGTTTCATACATGCACGTAAAAACTAGAGGTACAATGTATAAAATCGTTCAGGATAAAAGTTTTCATTTACCTTTCACAAATGATCAGTATCTCTTGCACTGGGCAAATTATGCAGACGAGAGCGTAACTCATCCCACACTGTTTATCTAGAGTTCCTCGATTCACTGCTGTTACTATGCAGCTTCGCATTTCATACAAAGGGCAGGTCATAGACGGAGTCTTTCAGAATGCTGCACAAAAGGTAACGAGTCATGCGAGCAGGCGACTTTGGAGGGTAATGGCGCAATGGGAGATCCATACACCTCTTGCTGCCCGTCCATCTTTGAAGCAGCAGATTGCTAAAAGAAATAGTCACGCTGGACGGTTGTACCAAATGCACCTGTTGAAACGGATAAGGAAATATATTTTATGTTGCTACATTATCGCAATCATGATTCGAAGCGTATTGGGGAACGGCCGAGCGAGTGAGAGAGAGAACTCGCAGCACGAAGGAGACCTCTATCGGCAACTACATGAAGCTACTACTGACAGCTGGCACCAAGCAAAAATTTTTATTTCGATGTGTAAGCTTGATTTATATACGATATATGATCATGTGGAGTCCGACGAAGCCTTCTGGATGACTCTGTACCTATTATTGTCCAGTAATATCTATGTTAATATACAACTACAATTGGAAGCACGTCATACAGTTACAGTTGCTGGTTGCCTATCTAACGGATGCCAAGATTAACAAACATGTGATTTTCAGTATTTCATACAATTATCGATCGAATTTAAAAAACTTTAAATGCTGTCATATTCTGCTCACTGAAATGTAAAATCCTATGTGAAATGTTTAATATAGTAAAAAAGTATTATAGTTACAAACCGTGTATCAGTCTTGGGACAATGTAGATGAAGGCGTGTAAATCACCTACACGGTTTAGTTGCAGTATTTAGGAATAGGGGAAATTACCGACTTCCAACGAACTTTCAATGTAATTTCATAAATTATAATTAATTGAAACCCTCAGCTGCCGACGGGTCTTGTTGATAGGGGAAATTACCGACTTCCAACGAACTTTCAATGTAATTTCATAAATTATAATTAATTGAAACCCTCAGCTGCCGACGGGTCTTGTTGATATACCTCGATGGGGACAGCTCAAAATGTGTGCCCCAACCGGGATCTCCTGCTTACATGGCAGACGCTCTATCCATTTGAGCCACCGAAGACACAGATGTATAGCGCATTAGGTACATTACGTATGTAGATTGTGAACAGTTGGGAATGTGGGTCTCACTGGAAGCTAGCAAGGGGTAAGACCCTGCAGTCGCGCTATTTATCTGTGTCCTCGGTGGCTCAGAAGGGTAGAGCGTCTGCCATGTAAGCAGGAGATCCAAGTTTCGAGTCACGGTCGGGGTACACGTTTTCATCTGTCCCCATCGAGGTATATCAGCAACACCTGTCGGCAGCTGAGGGTTTCAATTAATTATCATTTATTCTAGAGAAGCAGCACGGTCATCAGTGGTATCTGTCCTTTCGAGAACAGTTATTATCTTCATATATAACATAATTTCATACCTTTTCCAACCCTTTTACCAGTGACAGCCCCACAAAATAATAAGAAGGAAGAAGTTTATCGCTTACTACGTTTTCACTGTTCTTGCAGTAATACCGTAGCATCAGGCATGACATTTTAATTTATAACTTATTTACTACTATCCTCATATCCAGCAAAGTTTTCAAACATTATCCACATATACTACTGAATGTACCTCCAAATTTATACAATTGCACGACAAACAGTTCAGGAAATGTGACACAAAAATTGAACTGCGTGAAAAACTAGCTTTCCGTCAAACGGAGGGCAAAGTAACCATACTTTCCTCATCCAGTGTTCTATAATGAGAGCACCTAGCGACTTACAACAACCATTCAACACATTTTCATAACTTTGTAAACTTCCTCTCGCTTCCAGCAGGAAAGCAGTTAATCGTATACGAAATGTCCGTTGCATATGCCGCAAAAGCTTCAGCGTGCAGCATGACATTTTAATTTATTATTTCTTTACTACCAACTCTATTTACTACCGACTTTACAGACAGTATTGACATATAACGTACGAGGTAGATACAAAATTATATCATTTTACGATATTTAGTTTGGGAGAAAAATCTCGCTTGTCACAAAAATGTAAACAGTTCTCAATATCGGTTGTGTACAAAATTCGATGATGTAAGGTAATGCTCAGGTGACTTAATCCTTTGTAACGTAATCACGTATTTGAAGCCATTTCGTATTCAGGAGGTCGGTTGTTAATAGAATTGAGGGTAAGAGGCTTAGAAGTGAAAGTCCTGTTCGAAGCCATAGTGACAGGTGATGGAGAATCTCCGTTCTCAAATTACAAGTTCATCAAGAAACACGATTTGCGCCCAGATGATGATACTTCAGACTGAGTCTTGGTGCAGTGGATCGTATTCAGAAGGACGGAGAATCATAGATCCGTCCGAACGTTCAGAATTAGGTTTTCCTAATTTCTCGAAGTTGGTTGAGGCAAACGCCGGGACAGATTATTTGGGGACGTGTGCGACTATTTCCCTCTCTCATTCTCCCTAGACTTGTTTTGTTGGTTTAGATTCACTTTGCAGCTGTTGACGAGATTTACAACTTAATTTTTGTAAAGGATGTTAAGGCTGTGAGCACCACCGTGAAATTTCTTTTCATAACTTCTAATGAGTTTCCGTTGGCAAATTGCCATTAAAAGCAAAGCTTTTAAAACTTAACGTAAGGTAGTTTAACATTTACAACGTAACGCGCACGAGGACGACAACACATTCTACTCTTTTTGTAATAAAGCCACTGCGCCAATCAAGTTGTTACTCGGTATTCCGTTACTATGCAAGGTTTTCCAAAGTACGAACAAGATATATCGACCCAAAAAATATTGGTTACGTCTTTAACCTGCGACTGATTCTCTTCGAGTGTCATTAGACCAGTTGGCAAGTCAGTGAGAGCTCTTCCATGTCTGTGTGCTGAAAAAGAAGAACTGTAAGATATGCAGATTACACCGCATACTTATTGGCTCCATCGGTTTCTCAGTACGCTGCTTACGGACACAGGTGTACCACCAGCGTCACCCACGATCGATGCTATGTTTTCATTCCATACTATCTCCCTACAAATTGCTAAACTCGAGTACTTGTGAGAGTTCACTGAGTCGTATAGTACTATAATGGGGCAGTCGAAAAGTTTCTACTTATTGGTGCTGATAGGTACATAGAGTTCGGAAATTCCGCTACCGGGAAGTGGGTACACAGTATTCTGGATAGGAAGCCAAGTCCGGAAACGTCATCCAACGACGCTACATAACGTCAAACTCATAGGCACAGGTGGCTGTAAATACAAGTGATACCGTGATGATGTTTGCAAACTTTCAAGAACGGTGGAGACGGATAAATGTATCAGTTTGAGGTAAGGGTAAGGGTCCCTCGTTCTGAAACGAAGTTAGAAGCGAAAATGATTCTCATACCTCTGACAGTGGAATACACCTACCGGTATGTAAGAATGTAGGGTAAGCACCACTCAGACGTGGTACTAAGGACCAAAATAAGGAAAAAGGGCCGGCCGGAGTGGCCGTGCAGTTCTAGGCGCTACAGTCTGGAACCGAGCAACCACTACGGTCGCAGGTTCGAATCCTGCCTCGGGCATGGATGTGTGTGATGTCCTTAGGTTAGTAGTTCTAAGTTCTAGGGGACTTATGACCTCAGCTGTTAAGTCCCATAGTGCTCAGAGTCATTAGAACCATCTTTTCGACTGCTTTGTATCACATCAGTGAGTGGTTCACACATTGCGACGGAATATATCTGACGCTCAGATAGTTAAATTTTATGTGAGTGTACTACAACTCTGTGGCAATGAAGTCAGCAACTGGTCTTGCACTTAGCGTGGCTGACTCTTCATCTCGGGGCTCCGCGTTCGTTTCACAGACGGGTCGGAGATGTTTCTCCACTCGATACAGAGTATGTGTTGTCCTCATCATTGTTTCATCATCATAAACGTGCAAGTCGCTGAAGTGACGTCACTTTGAAAGACCTGCAACAGGCCGCCAAATTCATCTGAAAGCGTGACCCGACCACAAATGCCATACCCATATTTCATTTTAATTTGTACTAACATATACGTATATCTGTACCAACAGTCCATTGAGAACTTGAAGACGAAATTCAATTTCTCATGACGCGTCATGGTCAAGTAACGTAACTCGTTGAGACTTGGACCATAAATGGAAAGAACGGGTGCAGTGCAGAATGTAACTGAAAGACGTATGCTATGAAACGAACAGGAACACCGCTTTTATTCAAAAGCAATAACTACATGAAAATTATCACGATTTAGCATGGTCTCCTGAACATTACAAAACGTTTGCCTTGATTCTTAATTAGCTGTGTGAACAGCAAGGACGTCAGAGCATGCTCTGGAACGTGTTCCCATGTTGGCAGCGTGATCGGTAAGTAATTCGTTGGGGTGGGCCTCCCATTCGTCCATCACCGCATTTGAAAACTGCTGAATGGTCGTTGGTACACGTGCACGTGCTACAGTACATCCTCCCAACGAATCTCACACGTGCTAGATAGGATTGAACTCATCGGAACGAGCAAGCAAATCCATTAGCCAAATATTCTCTCGATCCAACAACTGTTTTACCTATGCAGTTTGATGCATTGACATCCACAAAAATCTCACGGCTTAATGCATCTTTGAAGAGACTCGCATGGGGAAACGATGCAGTGTCTCAATAATTTTGAGCAATGAATGTGCCGTCTTCAAAGTTTTTTTGTCAGGACACCCATGCAACATTGGATCTTCTTGCACCTGGAGCATCAAAATGAATACATTCGACACTGTTCTTGAGTGCATTAAGTGTTCCCTCCTATCATCACATGAGGGTACGTAATGCACTGATGACCATTGTCGAACATAGTCATTTTGGTGGTCCATGTGTGGTAGTATGTTGAGACATAGTGCTCCCCTTGGTCTAGTGACCACCGAACAGCCTTGAAAGACCCATCAGTATGAAACGACCACATTGTCAACTTCGGCCATTAGGCATCATTGGATGAGGATGTGGAGGGGCATGTGGTCAGCAGACCACCTTGTCAACTTCGGCCATTAGGCATCGTTGGATGAGCATGTGGAGGGGTATGTGGTCAGCAGACCAGCTTGTCAACTTCGGCCATTAGGCATCATTGGATGAGGATGTGGAGGGGCATGTGGTCAGCAGACCACCTTGTCAACTTCGGCCATTAGTCATCATTGGATGAGGATGTGGAGAGGCATGTGGCCAGCACACCGCTTTCCCGGCTGTTGTCAGTTTTCGTGACTGGACCTGCTACTCCTCAGTTAAGTAACTCTTCGATTAGCCTCAACAGGTTCTGATTGTACTCCACTTACCAGCAGCACTCGACAGACCCGGTCGGACACCCATCCAAGGGCTAGACACCTCAACAGTTTTTCACTTCGGCGGTCTGACAGGAATCGATGTTACAACTGCGGCAAGGCCATTGGCCTGACTACCAAATACAGGATGCCAGTGCAGATGGAAAATTATTTATGGTATGGCTACCCAACTACAAATGACATTTAGACTGAGCGCTGCAGGATTTGCGTTGTTAGGAGTGTTGGTGTCATGACTTGCCGTTAGGTGCTGGTGCTGGTACCTCACTGTAGGACTGAAACACAGGCGTCAGTGTGCGTAACAGTTCCAGGCAGGCAACATAATTTTGGATGAGGTGAACAGACCTGTACCGGTAAAGTTTTTCTTATAGTAACAACAGCAACAGCGCTTCCAGAATGAAATTTTTGACTCTGTAGCGGAGTGCGCGCTGAAATGAAACTTCCTGGCAGATTGAAACTGTGTGTGATACCGAGACTTGAACTCGGGACCTCTGTTTTTCGGGGGCAAGTGCTCTACCATCTGAGCTACCCAAGCACGACTCACGATCCGTTCTCACAGCCTTAGTTCCGCGAGTACCTCGTCTGCTACCTTCCAAACTTCACAGAAGCCCCCCTGCAGACCTTGCAGGGTCTGCAAGGTTTGCAGGAGGGCTTCTGTGAAGTTTGGAAGGTAGGAGACGAGGTCCCGATTTCGAGTCTCGTTCCGGCACACAGTTCTAATCTACCAGGAAGTTTCAGAAATACTGTTGTTTCTCTTCGCGAGTATCGACGATGCAGCTCCACCGCACGTTCCTCTTGAGATCACTCAGTTACTCTGTACCACATTCGGAGAAAACTAAATCACTGGCTGATCGTTCCAATCTGAGTGGCCACCCAAGTCACCAGATTTGAAACAGTGTGATTTCTGGCTGTGGGCTAACCTGAAGAACGGGACATCAACATCCGTTGGAGGCTGAAAATGAACGAACCGAAAGAGGTAGCCAACATCCCACCTCAGCAGTAGAGCAATCCATTGAGTGCTTCCTGGCTGTCGTCGATGCAGATGGTCGCATCGAGAGCACGTGTGTTACCTGGATCGTAAACATCGTACCAAATTTACAAATGTTACCCTCTCTTTTGAAAATTTTAACGTGTTTCTGTCAATGAATGATTCGTTATTTCCATTCGGAATGTCCTTACAAACGTTTCTACAGAATTTAATTGTTCTATGACCACTAGTTTTTCACGGGAACACTCTGAAGTACGGGATGTTTAATTATAATCAACTTGTATTTTAAAGTGAGAGAATACATGCGTATCTGCACCGCTTCAATACAAAATTCTCCAAGCTGTGTTCTTTTTCTAGACCATATGAACTGGTGAAGTTGTTGTGGTCTTCAGGGGGAAGACTGATTTCATACAAATCTTCACGCTAGTCCACCTAATGCAGGCCTGTTCATCACTGCATAACTGCTGCAAAGAATTAGTCATGTTCTACAGTTTTAAAAACCTACACTTGGTTCTATCAATCAGAAATGTTGAAAGTTGCCCTGAAATATTTTATACGGTAGAATGCACTGAAAGAAACACAATGTCAAAATTTTGGCTCCTAAGACACGTTGCAAGTATTTTTTTAAAAAAATAAGCTCTTGAAAATTGCCAACTTCTTAGCTTTCCAGCTGGCTGGAGAAATGTATACACCTCCTGTACCACTAGCAGACGGTGCATGTCCAACATGGTGGACTCGTGTCTTTCATTGTTGGCACCTTAATAAACAGATAACAGGACACAATGTGAGTGTAATTTGTTAAGGAAATTTCAGCTTCCATTGATACTTTCTCTGACATAACTGTTCACACTTACTACGGTACTAATTTGCAACTCATTTCATATACGCAATAGTTTGCGGTGGTTGCTAATGGCATGTTCCAGAGTTTCACAGTAATATGGAATCCAATCACTGTTTTCTACCTTGGAAAGAAGAAAAGATGAAATGTGGTGTGCAATCAAAATTACCTACTTCTGAAGACCTACTTTTAAGGTTCTTTTTTTTTTTAGTTACTTTCTTAAACGTTCTTTCGGATAATGAAATTTCGTTAGAAATTGTAGAAATACGAGTATTACGACAAACAGGAAATAACTTTGCACGATTCCACAAACTGTAGTTTGAACGATGATTGTTGTACAAGTCCAGAACAAAAACAAGACTACCTTCCAAGCCCAAAGAAAACATGCACAGTAATTACGTACTGAGACAAAGAAAAGGCGGAGAATTTTTTGGTCAACCTAACGGAGGAGACAAGTACTTAAGCAGTGCGCAAAGCCAGTTTCGTTTCTTAAAATGTGAACATGAATTGTATGAATGGAGCCGGCCGGTGTGGCCGTGCGTTTCTAGGCGCTTCAGTTTGGAACCGCGTGACCGCTACGCTCGCTGGTTCGAATCCTGCCTCGGGCATGGATGTGTGTGATATCCTTTGATTGGTTAGGTTTAAGTAGTTCTAAGTTCTAGGGGACTAATGACCTCAGATGTTGAGTCCCATAGGGCTCAGAGCCATTTGAACCATTTTTTTTCTATGAATGGAAGAAAGGTTTGCATGACATACGAAATATGCACCAAAATGAAACTCACAGTACTGCGAAAGAAAAACTATTCGAAATACTTGGAACTGCTTTTGATGTCAATGTACCAAGGGAGATCTACGAGAGACGGTTATCTGCATTGCAAGTGAGATGAACACTACTGATTTAAACGCCTGTTTCGCCCTGATTCAACAGATTCAGGAAGACTCAAAATTGCAAAGTTTACCTCAAGCAAATGTGTAGAGGAGGTGTCGTTATGAGTAACACCATACAGAAATTCTTGTTCTCTTACAAACCTCTGTGTATAAAGTCTGTGGGTCAGGTTTTGTACAAGAACTGCGTGCAAACTGCGTTTTACTACTTCGAACATAAAGAGAGAGAGAGAGAGAGAGACTTATGCTGCACATGCTATGGCATGTTCGTATACAACAATGCAGGTATTGTTTCCACAGATTTACATCTGTCTCTATGAACATCAAGGCAGATCAGGACAAAAATTAAAACAAAACTATTGTGTACTTGATAAACTTTTGTAATCTATGTGGAAAAATGAGGAAAAATGAAAAAGTATAATTTTCGATGTTACTCCCGAAATGTCTTCTCTTACCATTTGCAGAAAATAATTCATTGCTTGCTTGAGCCTTGGCCTGGACGTAACGACAGCTCTATCCTTAGCAGAGCGACAGAAAGACTGTTAATATAATTCAGTTTCAACCGGGAACTGATCATGTGATTCAGCCTCTCGATAAAATCATTCTCAACAGTTAAAACATCTTTCAGAACTTTGTCTGACAATATAATTTGCGATAGATCTTTATCATTTCAGGTTTATCAGCGGAACAGTCATTTCTGCATTGACAGTCTGCACTGCCACAATTTGACCGGGTATGTCTGTTACGCAGCGCATTATGCAGCAAAACTGCAGCGAGCATTTCTTACTCCAGTACAGTTCTGTGTAAATAACACTAGTAGGTGCTGGGATGCGTAAATATTTTGTCAGATGTCCCCGGTGTGAGGAAAATGTTTGTTTTCGTCATCCAGACACTTCGCATTTTTGTGACGATTACAGGGTGACGGAACTGTTTCGTTGTTAGAGCCGCGCGGGGTAGCCGCGCGGTCTCAGGCGCATTGTCACGGTCGGCGCGGTTCTCCCGTCGGAGGTTCGAGTCCTCCCTCGGGCATGGGTGTGTGGGTGTGTGTGTTGTCCATAGCGTAAGTTAGTTTAAGTTACATTAAGTAGTGTGTAGGCTTAGGGACCGATGGCCTCAGCAGTTTGGTCCCATAAGACCTAAGAGCTGAGATGGAAACCCAGTTCTAAGCAAAGAAGGGAAAGCAGAAAGGTGGAAGGAGTATATAGAGGGTCCATACAAGGGCGATGTACTTGAGGACAATATTATGGAAATGGAAGAGGATGTAGATGAAAATGAAATGGGAGATAAGATACTGCGTGAAGAGTTTGAGAGAGCACTGAAAGACCTGAGTCGAAAAAAGGCCCCGGGAGTAGACAACATTCAATTAGAACTACAGAGAGCGTTGGGAGAGCCAGTCCTGACAAAACTCTACCATCTGGTGGGCAAGATGTATGAGACAGGCGAAATATCCTCAGACTTCAAGAAGAATATAATAATTCCAATCCCAAAGGAAGCAGGTGTTGACAGATGTGAAAATTACCGAACTATCAGTTTAATAAGTCACGGCTCCAAAATACCAACGCGAATTGTCTACAGACGAATGGAAATACTGATAGAAGCCGACCTCTGGGATGATCAGTTTGGTTTCCGTAGAAATATTAGAACACGTGGGGCAATACTGACCCTACGACTTATCTTAGAAGAAACGTTAAGGAAAGCCAAACCTACGTTTCTAGCATTTGTAGACTTAGAGAAAGCTTTTCACAATGTTGACTGGAATACTCTCTTTCTCTCTTTCAAACTCTAAAGGTGGCAGGGGTAAAATGCAGGGAGCGAGAGGCTATTTACAATTTGTACAGAAACCAGATGGCAGTTATAAGAGTCGAGGGGCATGAAAGGGAAGAAATGGTTGGGAATGGAGTGAGACAGGGTTGTAACATATCCCCGATGTTATTCAATCTGTATATTGAGCAAGCAGTGAAGGAAACAAAAGAAAAAATCGGAGTAGGTATTAAAATCTATGGAGAAGAAACAAAAACTTTGAGGTTCGCCAATGACATTGTAATTCTGTCAGTGACAGCAAAGGACTTGGAAGAGCAATTGAACGGAATGGACAGTGTCATGAAAGGAGGGTATAAGATCAACATCAACAAAAGCAAAACGAGGATAATGGACTGTAGTCGAATTAAGTCGGGTGATGCTGAGGGAATTAGATTAGAAAATGAGACACTTAAAGTAGTAAAGGAGTTTTGCTATTTGGGGAGCAAAGTAACTGATGATGGTCGAAGTAGAGAGGATATAAAATGTAGACTGGCAATGGCAAGGAAAGCGTTTCTGGAGAAGAGAAATTTGTTTACATCGAGTATAGATTTAAGTGGCAGAAAGTCGTTTCTGAAAGTATTTGTATGGAGCGTAGCCATGTGTGGAAGTGAAACATGGACGATAACTAGTTTGGACAAGAATACAATAGAAGCTTTCGAAATGTGGTGCTACAGAAAAATGCTGAAGATTAGATGGGTAGATCACATAACTAATGAGGAGGTATTGAATAGGATTGGGGAGAAGAGAAGTTTGTGGCACAACTTAACTAGAAGAAGGGACCGGTTGGTAGGACATGTTCTGAGGGATCAAGGGATCACAAATTTAGCACTGGAGGGCAGCGTGGAGTGTAAAAATCGTAGAGGGAGACCAAGAGATGAATACACTAAGCAGATTCAGAAGGATGTAGGTTGCAGTAGGTACTGGGAGATGAAGAAGCTTGCACAGGATAGAGTAGCATGGAGAGCTGCATCAAATCAGTCTCAGGACCGAAGACCACAACAACAACATGAATTACGGGTTATTCAAAAAGTTAATTATGCGGATAGGTGCTTAAAACTCGAGTGTGAGCACTTTGGCCTTCGCGCTATGCGGTGCTACGTTCTCATGCCACGGTTGCGTTTGCCTATTTGGCGACCGCACTCTAGATAAGGATGGCAGTACAAATCGCCTTTATAGTTGGCTCCTCACGCGGCAAAAATGATTAGTTTTAACATAAAAAAAGCATGCAGTGCGCCCTAGCATTTAACATTTTTTATAGCGCATTTCTTTCTCTGTGTTCTTCCGGTGTGAAAGATTTCAGGGTATGTTGCGGAACGTCGTTTTGGACCACTGCCTTCTTAGTTATAAATAAAGAATTTATAGGTTTGCTTGGAACGTAAATACTGCTAAAGCTAGTACTGAAAGTCATTCAGAGGGTTTGTGACGATTAGAAAGAACACCTTGAAAAAGTCTTTAGCCACATGCCTCTCCTCTCACAGCTAGTACACAAAAAGGCAGTAATGCATGGGCACAGGAAAGCGACCAGGAGCGGTATTAACGTTTCGGACGAACATTTGTGACGTTAATGGCTCGCCACTCAGCAACAATAGCTGGCGCCTACAGTGAGCTATCCCACATATTGTCGCAATGTGTGCCGGTCCCTCACTGTCTTCTGTAAAGTACCAGGTCAGCACTCGACTGTACATGTACCCACAGTTTACAACGACATTGTTATTGAAATCCCCTTTTTGCACCGCAATTGATATATGAACGTTATTGTTTACGTACTACAGCAACGGAATCTACTCTGAAGGGCGTCAGTTATTTGTTGGAAACCATGTGATTACGGAGACATATTGTGTGCGTTCTTTCCTCTATCTCGCCTGCTTCTATTCTCATTATTAGCTCATTACGCGGATTTTTCTTACCACCGTGATGGCAACGGTAAAAAATTCGGTTGTCAACCTTTTCAAGCAGTATCAGGAGCGGAAATGAAATTCTAAGTGCGCCGCTACTGTTTTACAGGATAGAGATAAGATTTTTCTCTGTGTTTGTTGCCTGCTTCGGACCTGTTCTTTCGAGTTTTCGAGGCAACAGCGCTAATCCAAAACATAGAAAGGCCGTAGCCGAGAGTAAGAAAAGCAAACTTGTTAACAGCGACACTAGAACGTACAATTTAACGAAAAGTAGCAGACAGTAGAACTAGATGGCGGTTCAAAACAAAATCACTTTGAATAGGGGAATTTCACTGGGAAATGGGAACAAGATGGAGGTCTGGTGTGAATAATATAATTTATCGTGACAGCCCCGCGAAGAATTTGTTTCCTCGTGTCTCTAAATCTGTTAATCTTTCTCAATACGTACGGAATACTTGAAAGAAAACAGAAAATTAAAATCCAGTCTTGGATCACGTTGCTTACCTACGCTGTGCGACGAGTCGACTTAATGTACCTATTCCGTAACTCAGTAGGAATGCAAAGCCTCAGAAACATGCTTGAGTAAGAGAAACGTAAAGGCTGCCTGCAGGAAAATTAAAGAAACTCATGCAGAAAAGAGAAGCAACTGTATGAATATTAAGTGCTCAGATGGAATGTCAGTACAAACCAAAAAGAGCGAAGGCGGAAACTGACAGCGGCATATAGCGACGAAGCGTTCTTGTTGTTGTGGTCTTCAGTCCTGAGACTGGCTTGATGCAGCTCTCCATGCTACTCTATCCTGTGCAAGCTTCTTCATCTCCCAGTACCTACTGCAGCCTACATCTTTCTGAATCTGCTTAGTGTATTCATCTCTTGGTCTCCCTCTAAGATTTTTACCATCCGCGCTGCCCTCCAATACTAAATTGGTGATCCCTCGATGTCTCAGAACATGTCCTACCAACCGATCCCTTCTTCTAGTCAAGTTGTGCCACAAACTCCCCCCCCCCCCCCCCCCCCCGCCCCCAATTCTATTCAATACCTCCTCATTAGTGATGTGATCTACCCATCTAATCTTCAGCATTCTTCTGTAGCACCACATTTCGAAAGCTTCTCTTCTTGTCCAAACTATTTATCGTCCATGTTTCACTTCCATACATGGCTACACTCCATACAAATACTTTCGGAAAAGACATCCTGCCACTTAAATCTATACTCGATGTAAACAAATTTCTCTTCTCCAGAAACGCTTTCCTTGCCATTGCCAGTCTACATTTTATGTCCTCTCTACTTCGACCATCATCAGTTATTTTGCTCCCCAAATAGCAAAACTCCTTTACTACTTTAAGTGTCTCATTTCCTAATCTAATTCCCTCAGCGTCACCCGAAGTAATTCGACTACATTCCATTATCCTCGTTTTGCTTTTGTTGATGCTGATCTTATACCCTCCTTTCAAGACACTGTCCATTCCGTTCAACTGCTCTTCCAAGTCCTTTGCTGTCTCTGACAGACTTACAATGTCATCGGCGAACCTCAAATTTTTTATTTCTTCTCCATGGATTTTAATACCTACTCCGAACTTCTCTTTTGTTTCCTTTACTTCTTGCTCAATATACAGATTGAATGACATCGGGGATAAGCTACAACCCTGTCTCACTCGCTTCCCAACCACTGCTTCCCTTTCATACCCCTCGACACTTATAACTGCCATCTGCTTTCTGTACAAATTGTAAATAGCCTTTCGCTCTTTGTATTTTACTCCTGCCACCTTCGGAATTTTAAAGAGAGTATTCCAATCAACATTGTCAAAAGCTTTCTCTAAGTCTACAAATGCTAGAAACGTACGTTTGCGTTTCCTTAATCTTTCTTCTAAGGTAAGTCGTAGGGTCAGTATTGCCTCACTTGTTCCAGTATTTCTACGAAATCCAAACAGATCTTCCCCGAAGTCGGCTTCTATCAGTTTTTCCATTCGTATGTAAGGAATTCCCGTTAGTATTTTGCAGCTCTGACTTATTAAACTGATAGTTTGGTAATTTTCACATCTGTCAACACCTGCTTTCTTTGGGATTGGGATTATAATATTCTTTTTGACGTCTGAGGGTATTTCGCCTGTTTTGTACATCTTGCTCACCAGATGATAGAATTTGTCAGGACTGGCTCTCCCAAGGCTGTCAGTAGTTCTAATGGAATGTTGTCTACTCCGGAGGCCTTGTTTCGACTCAGGTCTTTCAGTGCTCTGTCAAACTCTTCACGCAATATCATATCTCCCAATTCATCTTCATCTACATCCTCTTCCAACTTGGTACAAAATCATAGAAGGGAACACTTTGGTCGATGAGAAAAAGAGGTGAAATTCGAAATTACGAGAAGATGTAGACAGCGCACAGACAGAAATAAGTCAAAAACGTGACTTGCAGTAGACGATATTCGCTTGATTTATATAAAGGAGAATCCACAAACTGGTGAAAACCAACAATGGGAAGAGCAGCTTTGGTTTCGGATAAATGTAGGAACAGTCCAACAGATTTTCTTAGAAGACAGACTGAAGAAAGTCAAATATACTTTTGTGGTATTTGTGCATTTAATTAAGGTATAAGCCAGGGGACGAAAAGTTTTCCGCAACTTGTAAACAAACCGAGGTGTAGCTACAAGAATCGAAACTCATGAGAGGGAGGTAGCTGTTCCAAAGACTGTTTGACATGGTTTTAACGTATCCCTGATCTTATTCAGTCCGTACACTGAACAAGCAGTAACGGACACAAAAGACACGTTAAAACATAATTTGTAGCTGTTCAGGAGAAATGCCAAGTTTGAGGTCTTCCAATGACATTTTAATTTCGTCACATCAGTTGACCGGGTTGTACAGTATGTTAAATAACATTATAAGATGAATACCGAGAAACATGGCTAGTGTTATGTTGGCGTATCAAATGAGACGCTGATGAGGAAATATAATAAGAAACGAGACACTATAAGTAGTAGATGCAGTTTGCTACTTGTTCCTCAAACTGCGCCAGAAAAGTGGATAGCAAGGTTGAGAAATTTTTGTATGTCATATTCAAAAACTCGCCCTCAATACGAAAACTAACCGTATAGGTACTGTTTTATAGTGTTAGTCGAAATGGATATACCTTCAATAATTGTAGGTCACTTTTAACACCAACTCCTGAAAGAACATTGTACATCTGCTACATTTCCATCACAACTATGGTGATGATTGGTCTCTACCACCTAATAGAGATTTCATTGCGCTCCATGAATCCACCTACATTATTTGGGTGAAAATCAGTAGACATGATGTCGGGCTATGAACACACTTGTCGAAATTCGTACAAAACAGCTGGTAATTTATAAGTACAGGGTGTCCATAAAGTTCCTTTACAACTTCAAAATTTCATTACAACGGCAATTGTTGAAATATTTTAACAAAATTTCTTTTATTGTAATCACTGTTTACTAAAGTTTTTACATATACTAAAATTTAGTGTTTCAGATACTCTGTTGATGGAAAGAACTGAACCTCTATAAAATGGCAACTGCATAAGAGAAGGCACAATGTGCGTCCTGGTTTATTAAGACAAAATCGGATGTTCAGACTCAACGAAACTTGAGAACTAAGTGTGAAATAGATCCACCGTGGCGGCAAGGTCAAAAAGTTTATGCAGACAGGGACAGTATTGGATAAAGGGAGGCTCTGAGCACTATGGGACTTAACTTCTGAGGTCACCAGTCCCCTAGAACTTAGAACTACTTAAACCTAACTAACCTCAGGACATCACACACATCCATGCCCGAGGCAGAATTCGAACCTGCGATCGTAGCGGTCGCCCGGTTCCAGACGGTAGCGCCTAGAGCCGCTCGGCCAGTCCGGCCGGCGGATAAAGGGAGGAGTGGGCGACGAAGAACATCTGAGAAAAACATCGATCGCGTTTTAAACGTCTTCACTCGTTCATCTACCAACTCTATCCGCACTGCTGACAGACAGTTGCAGCTACCACGTTCAGTTGTGCATAAGGTCCTCCACGAGAACTTACGGCTGTACGCTTACAAAGTGCAGGTGTTACAGACACCTGAGCAAAATGAGAAGCCAAAACGAACCGAGTTTGCACTCAACATGCTGGAACGTCTTTCGGTTCAAATGGTGCAAATGGCTCTGTGCACTATAGGACTTAATATCTGAGGTCATCAGTTCCCTAGAACTAAGAACTACTTAAACATAACTAACCTAAGGACATCACACACATCCATGCCCGAGGCAGAATTCGAACCAGCGACCGTAGCGATCGCGCGGTTCCAGACTGAAGCGCGTAGAACCTCTTAGCCTTCGGAGGATGAAGCATTCCTTAAGCGAGTTTCTTTCAGTGACGAAGCAACTTTTCATGTTTCTGGAACATTACAGAGAAATAATGTGAGTATCTGGGGATCTGAACACCCCCATGTGACTAGGGAGCTTCACCGGGATAGTCCAAAAGTGAATGTGTGATATGGAATCATGAGCAACCAAATAATTTTTCCTCTTTTCTTCAACGAGTCAACAATTAACGCAGATGTTTATCTCGATCTTCTGACCGAATATGCAGCGCAACAACTGACTGTCTTACTACCAACTATCATTTTCCAGCAAGATGGTGCACCTCCACATTGGGGACTGCATGTTCGTCGGTTCCTCAATGAAACATTTCCAGGCAGATGAACTGGGAGGGATGGGCCAATTCCTTGGTCACTGCGTTAGCCAGGTATCACTCCCTTGGACTTTTTTATGGAGGTATGTAAAAGATGTCGTGCATCAAACACAGATACGGGACACTGCTGACCTGAAGCAAAGGATTCACAATGCCATTGCCACCATTGATGACGCTATCCTACAGCGAACATGGCAAGAAATCGAGTACCGTCTTGATGTACTTCGTTCAACAAAAGGCGCCCATACAGAGGTCTATTAAACACTGTCAAAAATACTTTTAGAAACACTGATTACAATAAAAGAAATGTTGTTAAAATATTTCAACTATTGCCATTGTCATAAAATTTTGAAGTTGTTAACGGACGTCATGTACACCCTGTACATCTTTAAATCTTAAATTTCCTGTAAGATATTCAAAAAATTAGCCTGAGCGAAATAATCATAATTATATATTTTCCTTCCAGAAACATCAGATGTCCCAAAATACGGCTGCAATTGACTAATATCTCGTACTCTTACACATAATAATACTGAATGAATATTCAGATTTTTAAAAACAATAACATCAAATTCTAATAACATTTATAAATAGGTAATAATTAAATCTAGAACACAACTAAGCGAAAATGAACTAAATCTGAAATTCTAATAACAATAATTCCTCAAGAAATATAAAGAAAAAAACTTGCACACAGAAGTGTTATAAAATAACTCACTAATTAATGTAAATATGTTAATGATTTCATTCACTTAATTTTATTTAAAAGATAGGACCGGTTGATGAGACATATCCTAACGTAGAGCCAAAACTCAACAGTGAGAGAACCATCCCAAATGATTTTTGTTTACCTTTTGTAAGAGATCAGGGTGAAGTATTCTATCAGCAACATAAAACGCAAGCGTGGAGTGTTCATGTTACCCTTGTGCTCACCTAGATATTCTCAAGCTCCACAGATTACGACTACCAATAGACTCTGAGCATATACAGAACAATGTGGGACGAAGTCTTATCCTGTGTGAGTTAACAGGTGACTGGACATCCTATTCCTCATGTTCCACAGCAGTAATGAACAATGGTCAAAAGTTTGCTGTAACCCCTAGACAAGTAGAAGGGTCATAAATTAAATAAAAATTATTTCAACATGATTCACAGAAAATTTCTTTGATGTGCTTTGAAGGGGACTGCATATCCACAGCATCGAGTGAGAGAAGAGTCTTTTTAAACTCACACTAGTGTTGATAAACAGTGGCCAAAGATCTACATACATTTTCAAGACGAACACAGGAGAGAGATAGATCTGTAGTCTGTCGCCGTCATTGTGTAACTTCTATTCTGAATCAATGATATTAGAGCTGGAAAACTCTACAGGGAATAATACGATTCGAAGATAGCACCTTAGCAGCTTGTTCTTCGTTTATAATATGACGTTTGTGAAGATGAACAGTAAATTCAAGAAGACGAAAGTCGTGGCTTTCAAAGGGAGAGGATCAGTCAAATGTAAAATTATGGTAGACCGTCAGTGGCACTTTTCAAACATCGTGGGTGTGATACCAGCTGCTAACGTGAATTTCCATTAGCGATTTGGAATTCGGAAAACGAACAGAATAAAGTTTTACATGTTTGTGGCGGATACAGTCGTACTCTGTTAACGAGACAATAGAACTTTCTCATGAAAAATTCGATCGAGGCTCCATTCACGAATAAGCGATTTCTGAGAAATACAATCATATCAGAACGAAGACGTCCAGCGGAATCTGTGTGTCTGTTCTGCACGTATGAAGTTAGATTATGTACGTAAGAGAACTGGGAACACCACACCGAGAGAATGGAGAATCTGCGATACCCCAAGGGAATGCTGTAATAAGAGCGTACTGACAACACGGATAAGAGACGAGAGTGGGAACGATAGAGTCATCAGTAACATGAACATCATTTGAGGCAGTTGCGGGCTTTCTGCCTTAGCCCTGTAAGGAAGGAGTTGACAAGTGCTTTAGAGCGCTCGTCTCATTTTCCACGTTCTGCTATTATTCATTACATACAGGAAAGGTTGAAACACATTGCCTACACTAGAAGGTGCACACGCTATCGCAACTGCGAAATCTGTTCCAATGAATATCTGTTCAGTAGCATCATTGTCGAAAGAGAGCAGGCCATGGTTAATTTGACATGATGCATGAGTTGTTACGTAGACGTGCTCTGTTTCTGTTGTCCTTACTTTGGCTCCTGAAGCAGCAACTTATGCAACGTATTCAAACCAACTTATGTAATCTGCACATGTAAGTTGGATTGCCTACCATAAGGAGAACGAAATATTTTGCAGGCCAGTTTTATCTCGCCAAAGGTGTATTTGGAACTGTCACTGCAACATGTAGCAGTTCGCTGTTGCAGTCCCAACTGCAAACATTCGTCGTTGCTACTGAGTTGAAAACAAGAGGACGCGAGTGAGTGGCTGGTGGTGTCACGTGACCCGATGCCAGCCGGGCAGTTTAGCAGTGCGTGCCGGCCCCCGCGATGTGCGCTTTATGGCGTCGCGCGACTATATCAGCCGCTGTCGATACTTGATTGCAAATCACGACGGAAAGGGTGTTAACAAAACGAATGCCTATCAAGTGTCAGATTATTAATTACGCGAGCACAGTACACGTGTCACTGCGATGTCTATCTCGCTTTACGCCCTCCATCAGTAGGCGTGAGCGCTTCCGCGTGATTCGTGCGCTGAACGCGAACTCGATAGTGTTGTTTACACGATGATAATTTGCCTGAGGGATATTCGTTACATATATTCCCACCGATATGAATCCAGACTTGCACTGCCTAAAGCGTATTTTCAGTTTGACTACAGGCTCTGTTACATCAGATTTGTACGGTTTCGTGTGTTGTATTTCAATGAGACTACAGTTTTAACTATCTGAATTGAATACGACGATGGTCGAAGTAAGGCTTTCCGCAAAGATACGATCTAAGACCAAAAAAGACGCACTACGAAAGAATTATCCGAATGTGAGCGATACAGATGTACACGTGCAGACAATCTAATGACTGCAATTTCAGAAAAAAAAATTGATGAATGTTCAAGAAAAAGAGCTTCACAAGTTGAGTAAGGCAGTAACGAATTGGTCCATCTCTGACCCTTATGCAAGCAGTTGATATTGACTGACTGACGGATATCGTACAAAATCGGGCCTAATTCTGTCCTGCTGATGAGCTATATCTTCATAATTCCGAGGTAGTTGCAGGGTGCTGCCCGTAATGCTCCAAACGTTCTAAGCTAGGGAGAGATCGGGTGACTTTCTGGCCAAGGTATGGTTTTGGAAATATCGAAGACGAGCAGTAGAAATTCTGGTCGTGTGCGGCCTGACATTATCTTGCTTAATTGTAAATCCCATGAAGGGGAACAAAACGGGGCTTAGAATATCGTCGACGTACCACTGCACTGTAAGAGTCCTAAGGATGACAACCAGTTGGGTCCTCAAGTTGGTATATTTATTTATTTACACGTCAAGCTCTGTAGGCCCAAATTAAGGAGCAGATCTCCAAGGCCATACAACGTGTCAGTACATGAAATTACAACATAAAAGCAATAACCGACAAAAATAAAACGTTTATGAACTCCAAAAAGGTAAAGCTATAAGTTTAAGTAAACGTGATCAACAATACAACAAGAATCAGCTTAATTTTTCAAGGAACTCTTCGAAAGAATAGAAGGAGTGACCCACGAGGAAACTCTTCCGTTTCGATTTGAATGTGCGTAGATTACTGCTAAGAATTTTGAATTCTAGTGCTATCTTATTGAACATGGACGCAGCAGAATAGTGCACACCTTTCTGCACAAGGGTTAAGGAAGTGCGATCCAAAGGCATGTTTGATTTCTGCCGAGTATTAACTGAGTTACAGCTGCTTATTCTTGGGAATAAGCTAATATTGTTAACACGAAACGACAGTAAGGAATATACACTCCTGGAAATTGAAATAAGAACACCGTGAATTCATTGTCCCAGGAAGGGGAAACTTTATTGACACATTCCTGGGGTCAGATACATCACATGATCACACTGACAGAACCACAGGCACATAGACACAGGCAACAGAGCATGCACAATGTCGGCACTAGTACAGTGTATATCCACCTTTCGCAGCAATGCAGGCTGCTATTCTCCCATGGAGACGATCGTAGAGATGCTGGATGTAGTCCTGTGGAACGGCTTCCCATGCCATTTCCACCTGGCGCCTCAGTTGGACCAGCGTTCGTGCTGGACGTGCAGACCGCGTGAGACGACGCTTCATCCAGTCCCAAACATGCTCAATGGGGGACAGATCTGGAGATCTTGCTGGCCAGGGTAGTTGACTTACACCTTCTAGAGCACGTTGGGTGGCACGGGATACATGCGGACGTGCATTGTTCTGTTGGAACAGCAAGTTCCCTTGCCGGTCTAGGAATGGTAGAACGATGGGTTCGATGACGGTTCGGATGTACCGTGCACTATTCAGTGTCCCCTCGACGATCACCAGTGGTGTACGGCCAGTGTAGGAGATCGCTCCCCACACCATCATGCCGGGTGTTGGCCCTGTGTGCCTCGGTCGTATGCAGTCCTGATTGTGGCGCTCACCTGCACGGCGCCAAACACGCATACGACCATCATTGGCACCAAGGCAGAAGCGACTCTCATCGCTGAAGACGACACATCTCCATTCGTCCCTCCATTCACGCCTGTCGCGACACCACTGGAGGCGGGCTGCACGATGTTGGGGCGTGAGCGGAAGACGGCCTAACGGTGTGCGGGACCGTAGCCCAGCTTCATGGAGACGGTTGCGAATGGTCCTCGCCGATACCCCAGGAACAACAGTGTCCCTAATTTGCTGGGAAGTGGCGGTGCGGTCCCCTACGGCACCGCGTAGGATCCTACGGTCTTGGCGTGCATCCGTGCGTCGCTGCGGTCCGGTCCCAGGTCGACGGGCACGTGCACCTTCCGCCGACCACTGGCGACAACATCGATGTACTGTGGAGACCTCACGCCCCACGTGTTGAGCAATTCGGCGGTACGTCCACCCGGCCTCCCACATGCCCACTATACGCCCTCGCTCAAAGTCCGTCAACTGCACATACGGTTCACGTCCACGCTGTCGCGGCATGCTACCAGTGTTAAAGACTGCGATGGAGCTCCGTATGCCACGGCAAACTGGCTGACACTGATGGCGGCGGTGCACAAATGCTGCGCAGCTAGCGCCATTCGACGGCCAACACCGCGGTTCCTGGTGTGTCCGCTGTGCCGTGCGTGTGATCATTGCTTGTACAGCCCTCTCGCAGTGTCCGGAGCAAGTATGGTGGGTCTGACACACCGGTGTCAATGTGTTCTTTTTTCCATTTCCAGGAGTGTATATGAGAGTTCAATGTCAAAATACCCAGACTCGTCAACAGAAGTCGGCTAGAGGTTCGTGAAGGTACACCACTTATTGCCCGAAATGCCCGTTTCAGAGCTAACAATATCGTTTTGGAATGGGAAGTGTTCCTCCACAATTTACTACCGTACGACATAAGCGAATGAAATTAAGCAAAGTAGACTAATTTTCGTGTCAAACAATCACTCACTTCATATGCCGTTAGAATAGCAAAAATGGCAGCATTAAGTCTTTGAACAAGATCCTGAAGGTGGGTTTTGCATGACAGTTTACTATCTATCTGAACACCTAGAAATTTGAACTGTTCAAATTCACTAATAATATGCCCATTCCCTGAAATTAAAACGTCAGGTTTTGTTGAATTGTTTGTTAGAATCTGTAAAAACTGAGTCTTACTGCCATTTAGCGTTAGTTTTCTATAAGCCATGAACTTAGGTCACGAACTGCACTATTTGGAACAGAGCCAACGTTGCACACGACACCCTTTACTACCAAGCTAGTGTCATCGGCAAACAGAAATATTTTAGAGTTACCAGTAACAACAGAGGCCATATTATCTATACACACATCAAAAAAAGTTTCGCATCACCTAGGTTCCCAGATTTCCTGAAGATAGGCGTTGACTGTGGATACTGTATAACAGACACATTCCCTTTGACTGTTCAGAGACGTCACTATACCCGTCCTAAGATGTTAAAAACCATGTATGAGCAGCGCCGATTGGACGGAGGGGGTCCGACAGCCGATCAGTTCCAGTCATTCCACCTGGAAGGAGGTACACGGTTCGTTTTGTCTGTAATTCAACCATGCATAGACGGTCAACACCGCGGTTCAACCGTGTCCGCATTGTTACTTTGGCCAGGAAGGCCTCTCAACAAGGGAAGTGTCCAGGCGTCTTGGAGTGAACCAAAGCGGTGTTCGTTGACTTGTGAAACTGCCGCGATAAACTGCTAACAGTACATCGCGATCCGTAATGAGTGAAAAAGCCGACTTGAATAATTTGACTGATAATACTAGCGACACTCAGTGTCTTAATGATAATCCTACAGTAACAGACGATCAGTGCATACCGACCACCAGTAATGATTCTAATCTAAATGATGAGCAAACAAATTCAATTGTGTCCTCTGTAAATTTAACGACAATTGATGACGCGGCACTTCCCTTTACAATGAACGCTGCCCAGTTTGACACACCTGACTTGCAAAATTTACGCTGTGAACAGATATATGTTTCTAACGAAGATGAACAATGTACTCAAAGTACGTCAGATTTATTTGATTCCGCTGTAGTGACCAACAGCGTACATCCAATTGGCAAACCTTTTCAAGAATCAGAGAATGACCTAATGGTTACACAAAACGTGACAAATGCAGATACACCATCACACAGCACAGAAAATAGAGTCGCTAATTTTGGCTTGGATCAAGTTATGGCATTATTGCTACAAGTTACTGAATCGAATAAACAACTTAATGAAAATATCAAACAACAACTTAATGAATCGAACAAACAACTTAATGAAAAACTAGACAACAATTCCAAACAGTTGAATTAAAAACAAGGCAACAATTTCAGATAGCTTAGTGAGCAGATTACAGCCGTTGCCGTGCACTGTCATGATAGTATAGAACAATTACGTGATGAAATTAAGGCTTGTGCTAGGAACAGTAGTGAAGAAATTAGATCTGTTGCACAAGAATTAAGTAATACGCAAGCAGCCACAACAAACTTACTTCGAGATGAAATTAGTGCAGTTGCTTAACAATGTTCAGAAAACGCAACACAGTTACACGACGAGTTTAAATTAATGTCAGCAGAACTTTCACGCGCACTAGATGCGAAAGTAGACAAGAAATTCGAACAACAGAACAGCCAAATTGACGAACGTTTTAATCACCACCTGCAAAACAGCGAAACGCGTTACCGTAAATTTGTACAGGAACAGAATAAAGTAAAGAAACAAGTCATGGAACAATTATGGCACAGAGACAGGAAGATAAGCGTAAGTTATTTACGAAATCAAAAACATACGTAGACAACAACATTGCTACAGTATCAGACGAAATCAAACAGTTGAACACCGAATTGCATGATGAAATCTCCGATCTTAAAACAAAAACAGACACACACACAGTAGACTTTCAGACAGTGACCAACAGACTTGAACAATTAGAATTAATACAGGATCCCGATGCCATCAAAGCAGACGTTAAGAAATTAAACAAAGCCACACTTAGATCTAAAAACAAATTAATGCCTGTGACACTAAAAATGATGATCAGGTTAAAGCATTGACTGAAAAATTTGATGAATTGGCCAGTCGTATTGAGGTTATCGAAAATAACAACGACACTACATCAGACGATACGTCACCAATTTCGTTCAATCAAACACCCTAATTCCAAAACTTACAGCAATCAGTGAGATAGGTTCGTCGAATAATACATTACGTAGAAAATTGTCATCTTTACAGCAAGAAGTGACAGAGATGAAAAATGTTTTAGCCTCTAACACGGCACAGCATACGTCACATTCCTCACACTCACACAGTCAGTATAATTTAGGTAATTTACAGAGAGTACGTCACTTAGACTCCGAACAGTCACAGACAAACAGATTATCATTAAATCCTGAACCTGTTCAGACATACAGAGACGATAATTTTGATTACAAGCACTTTCTACCCATTAGGAAATTTAAGGTATTTGAAAATGACAGAACACAGATTCACCCTTAGGATTGGATACAACAATTTAGCTTTGCTTTTCCACCAACTTGGCCCGTAACACACAAACTTGAATTTATTTGCAGTTTTTTGGAAGGCGAACCGGCAACTCGTATGAGACCGATAGCGAGACAATGCTACTCGGTAGAAGAATTTCAGAATGCTTTTCTGTCAGCGTACTGGTCGAAGACGACACAGCGCGGAATCAAGGATCACTTAATTAGCTTACAAAATTATGAGAACTCAAATTTTCCCACTGTCACGCAATTTTTTGAACACATGGTCCAACAAAACCAATACTTAAGTGAGCCATACAGTGAATCAGCACTTATCCAATTATGCATTTCTAAATTACCACGATCGTTAAGAGTACCACTTTTAACAGGTCAGCAGAAAGAAAATATTTCGGCATTCAGAGATCTGTTACAGCATTTGGAAGTTCAGCAATCAGACTATTCCTTCATTAACAAAAATTTTTCACATCATAACCAAAGCAAACAAGCATACGGAAATTACGATCAGCCACGCTATTTTAATAGCAAAGGTGATAGACGGTCCAGGACTGACAACCACCAGAACTTTAATAACAGACAAAATTTTAATTATCAATATCCTCATAGTTATCAGCAACAACAAAGACAATTTGGCAACAATAGAGGCTTTTCCCCACAACTTCAACAAAACCAGTCGGTTAGCATACCTAACCAACAATGTAGTCTGCAAGGTCAACCAAGCTTTAATGTTTCGCCGCCTACACATATAGCGTCGGCTCCACCAAATAGTAACGCACAGCAACAAGGAAATCACTACGTACAGAAAACACACCATTTCAACTCATATCGAAATGCGCCGTATAGCAACGATTATTATGACAGACGTAAAAGTAAAGAGCACAGTTTTAAGCGTACGTTTAATAACAGTCGGTCTTACCAGCAGCATAATCAACCATAACAACAGATTATCATGAATGAACGAGACAGTCGGTATCATCCCGAACCTAATACGTCAGGAAGAAATAACAGAACAGAACAAATAGTCGAGATGCCACAGCATCCTCCCGCAAATAACAGCACGTCAGAAAGAATTTGACTAGATACAGTGCAGAATGAATCTTCCAGCAACGTAAGCACTACTTTTGACACACAGAATCTTGTTCACGAAATTGTTATTACTTTTGACGACATCCGAGACACTCTTTTACATGAAAAATCAGTTATACAAAAAACCATTTCCCACCCTGTCATTGAAGTAAAGATTGGAACATCCACATTTTCAGCAGTAATTGATTCTCGATCACCTATATCAGTTGTAAATGAAGAAACTTTCAACGAATGTAACAAAGAGAATACCTATTCTACGTTACCATTAGGCAAAACTAAAGTAAAAGGAGCAGTATCTGGTAAAGGAGTAGATGTAAAATTACAGACACACTTATCGTTTTGTATTGCAGGTCATACGTTCCACTCAAATTTTTGGGTTGTTCCCTTATTGACAACACGTTATTTTAGGTACGAATTTTCTGGTACAACATGACGCAATTATTGACTTTCAAAATTCGTGTTTAATGTTAAAGGATGAGAATGTACAACTGGCATTAGAATTTCAGCACGCTTTATCTGCAGATGAACAGGCAATTAACCGAACACAGGTCTTTTCTACATCGCGTAACACGAACCGTCATTCCACATTGTTCACAGATACGTACGTACACAACTATAATACACCAGGCGAAGCCGACTATGACGTTATGCAGATAATTTGTGATAAAGTAAAACAAAGCAGTGCAAATACAGACGACGAACGTACTCAACTACGCAATATTCTTTTACAGCAAGCTCCAGTTTTTGACAACGTCCCTGGTACTATGTCTGGTTTCATGTATGAATTTCAAGTTAAACAGCACAACACATTTAAAGCCAAACATTACCCTATTCCTTATATAGACAGAGAACAAGTTAAGAAAGAATTACAAGCTATGCTAGACCAAGGAATTATTGAACCGGCAGTTAGTCCGTACATAAACCCGCTCCATACTGTTAAGAAAAAGGATGGTTCACTTCGCCTCGTACTTGATTCGCGTCATGTCAACGACATTATTAATAATGAAACAGATCGCCCACAGACACTAGAAGAACTTTTACAGAAATTTCATGGTACTGCTATTTATTCCACATTAGATTTAAAATCGGGATTTTGGCAAATCCAGCTCCATCCGAACTGCAGAAAGTACACAGCTTTTCTCTGTTTTGGTGATTGTCATCAAATTTTCAAACTACCATTCGGTCTAACAATTTCTTCAGCTGCATTTATTCGCGGTTTGAATACTACCGACAGAACTTAAAGACCGAATCACAACGTATGTAGACGACATTCTTATTGCAGAAGCTAACTGGTCTGAACATAATCTAATTCTGGAACAACTGTTGCAAACTTTTAGTGCACAAGGAGTCACAGTTAATCTTAAGAATTCGCACTTTGGCAAAATTTCCATAAAATTTCTTGGGCATGTAATTTCAGCAGAAGGCATTGCACCTGACCCGGAAAAACTTCAAGCTTTACGTGACATTACTGTTCCAACGACAAAGAAACAATTACGCAGCTTTCTGGGATTAATTAACTTTTTCCGTAAATTTATTCATTACTCTGCTTTAGACACCCCTAGATTATGCCAATTGACGGGTAAAAACGCTATTTGATCCTGGGATAGCCAAGCTCATTCTGAATTTGTTAATTAGAAACATGCCTTGTTGAATGCACCTCTTTTATCACACCCAGATCTGACTAGAAATTTTTCCATTGCCACCGACAGTTCTAACACCGCTTTAGGCATACACATTTTTCAGGAAATTGGAGAAGATGGTACTACAGTAATTAAAAACATCGCCTTTGCAAGTCGCGTTCTGTCACCTGCTGAACGCAATTATTCTGTCACAGAACTTGAAACATTATGTGTTGTATGGGCATTTACGAGATTTAGGCATTTTCTTTGTGGAAGACATACGACCGTTTACACAGATCATAGAGCTATACAGTTTTTACTTACCGCAAAATTTACACACGACAGGTTATGGAAACTTTATTTACAGGAATTTAATTTTACAATTGTTCACATTCCTGGTACACAAAATATTGTAGCAGACGCACTATCCCGTTCTCTCAGTAACAATCAGCAAGACATCGCAACCAACTTCTGCTAAGCAAATTCTAGCGTCATGCATATTCAACAAGTCGCATTTGAAAATTTCATTTCATCGTCATTACGAGACATAGCACAAGAGCAGAGCAAAGACAACGTGTGGAAAGAAATTAAACGCCTTTGGCAAGATAAGAATAATGTTACCATTAGAAACCATTATACAGTACGCAATAATATTCTGTTTCGCCGCTCTCACCCTGACAGCAACAGCTGGTTATTATGTATTCCTGACGAGCTTGATAACAAATTAATTTGGTATACTCATTTAAGTTACGCACATTATGGAACCAGAAAATGTTTTCTTATACTGAGACAGAACTGTTATTTTGCAAACATGGAGAAACGTATTCGACGAGTTTTAGCGTCATGTAAAATCTTTGAGAAAGCTAAATCAGACACGACTTCACATATTCCTCCGTTACATCCCATTGTACCCGTTAAATTGAAACACATGGCCACTGTAGACATTTTTGGTCCGATTCCCAGATCTAATAGAGGTTTTTGTTACATCTTTGTCGCTGTTGAACTCACTTCGAAATTTGTTACCTTCACTCCGTTACGCAAAGCTACTGCTAAATCTGTTTCGAATGCATTTGTAAAACATTTTCTACTTGATGTAGGGCATGTATTGAAAGTAATTTCCGACAATGGACCACAATTTCGATCTGCATTGTGGACACGTATGTTACAAGCTAGAAACATTTCCCCGATCTATATACCCAAGTATCACGCTTCTTCCAACCCTTGTGAACGACTGATGAAAGAAACTGGTAAACTATGTAGAATATACTGCCATAAAAACATATTGACTGGGATGTAGACATACTCTCATTCCAGGATGTAATTAACTCCATACCAAATGAATCTACTATGCTATCTCCGACTGTTATATTGAAAAATGTTGAACCACCTAACAAAATTAAAGAATTAGTATCTTTTCCTACATCTCGTCGACTACGTCACCATGAAATAATTGACATTGCGCTCAACAACATCAAACATGCCGCAGAGCGCCGGAGACGACAGCAGAAACAGGTTTGTATACGCCGTGACTTTCACATTGGACAGAAGATATTAGTACGCACGCATCATTTATCCAACAGAGGAAAGAGTAGATGCAGTAAATGTGAGCTTCTATATGCAGGTCCATATAGGATTCGCAGCATTCTTCATCCCAATGTAGTACACGTCTAAACTTTGAGAACCAGGAAAAGCAAAGACAATCACCATGTCTCCAATATTAAACTCTTCACTGAATGAACATACTTTATGATTTATCACATTGTAATGCCATTTCCTGATTTTTATATGACCACTCATGCAATTATATTTATGTGACTACTTACTGATAATGATCGTATTTTTTCTTGGCAAGTGCCCCGCAAGGTATGGTTTGCAGGTGGATTTTCTTGTCGTTAGACATCAGACCGTGCACATTTTCCATTTTTTGTGTATGTACGACTGTTTTCCTATCGAAAGTAGAATTTTTCTGTATATGTAATATGAAATCTTTAAGATGTAACGAACAACAGTTGACATTGACATTTTGCCTTATGATATCTCAACATCGTGACTATTTTTACATTTTTTGCTACTACATTATGATACTGTGTGTACATTTTTTGCACTTGAAAACTGTCTATGTTTTTGACCTAATACGTTTTCTGTCATGCTATGCTGTATGCTTAATTATATCACTAGAAACAAGTTTTCATTTAATGAGTATGTGATTTAAATGCAAGATATTAATCTTATTCATCTTTTCAGAAAGTAATAACGTGTAAAAGAAATAAATTAAACAAACCACAGTGGTTTACTATGAAATGGACACTTCACCATCGGAATGAACGAAATAAAATGCAATTCCGTGACATGAAGAGTAAATGGATAAGAATTAACAAGCATTAACAAGAATATACCATACACACTGTGTAATAGCAGTCTTAACTAATTATTTTTCTTTCAGAATACGAATCGATTGATGCAAGCTGTCAGACAGAACTACACGTGTTAATTTTAGTGATGAAATATGCTAGAAGTAAGAAACGCTATACTATGAATAGTTGTATGAAGTAAATGGTAATATGAATAATGAATAATGAAGTGTCTATTTTTTGCATATGATAATAACTGATGATGAATAGTTATATGAAGAATATGGTAATATGAATAATAACGTTTTTCTTTGCAGATGATAATAAATGATGAATGGTTGTATGAAGAATATGGTAATATGAATAATGAAGTTTTTCTTTGCAGATGATGATAATGATGAAGTTTTATATTTTCTGTTAGTTAAGAAATGCTATGTAGTTATTTAAGTATTTGTTGCAGTTTCTTTTGACAGTATGTCTTATGTCGCATTGTATAATGACTGAATGTTTTGGGAAAGACAGCTAGAGTACACACATATTAAGTACATGTTTCAGTACCTGTTAATTCGAAGTTTACTACTTTTCAGCATAATATACATCTTTTCTTTCACGTCAATAATCCATTTTGTATTTTTTCCAGGAGAAGCTTTTCATGCTATTAATATGCTATAAACACTTCGTTATGAAACCTGTTCTAATACTTGCATTTTTTAACCAGTTGTGTCTATCATTTATGAATGTGATAACATATACTCTACTTGTTTCATAAGCTTGCTACAGCTGACTCATGACGAACGACGTTTTTAATCCATATTTCCAGCAATAAGTCAAAAGCAAAAAAAAAATTAATTTATTACCAGTCCCAGCTATTACCAGTATATAACTAAATAATGCTACCAGTTTAAGATATATTTCTAGTCCTAAATATAATGCAGCTTTTTCTGATGTATTAATTCCATTATGTCCATGTATTATTGGACTACAGACCTTGAGTAATGGATACAATGTCTTACATTTTAAATATGTCTTATGTCACTTACATGATATCATATATAAACATTAGTAGCTTGATGCTATACCCAATAACTCCTGTTTTGAATGATGACTTCTGAGTAAGGCATAAAAATGCTTTGTAACTGGCAATGAGTGCCAATAATTACTGTAATGAGCTGACTTATAATGCCAATGATTACTGTAAACTGTAATGAGATGACATGATGCTAATAATTACTGTAATGAGATGTGTCATGAATATGCTATGCCATTAATTATTGTAATTAGATGACTTAACGAATAATGTTCTGTAATAATTACTGTAATGAGATTTGTTATGATGCCAATGATTACTGTAGCGAGATGACTTATGCATAAATGCAATGCCAATGATTACTGTAAAATTTAATAAGATGACTTATGATGCCAATGATTACTATAATTAGATGACTTATGCATAAATCTTATGCCAATAATTAACTCATTTTGAATGATGACTTCTGAATAATGCATAAAAAATACTTTGTAACTAGCCAATGAGTGCCAATAATTACTGTATTGAGATGACTTACGAATAGTGTTCTGTAATACTCCATACATACTACTTAAATGCTGTGTAAATAGTCAATGAATGCCAGTAATTGTTCAGATCGGTTGATACACTAGCATAATTCTATGATGACTAGCATAAGACTTAATGTCCTTCACCTTCTGACCTAATTACCAGCAATTACTGCAATATCCGTTTGTCCTGTCCATCCTCATGATCATGGAGCACTATATTTGGTTTTTGCACTAATTCTACGTTGATGTAAGAGTACGGATTCTACCAGAATGTGGTGTCGACAAATCAAGCTGTCCACCACGTTGAACGATGGAGATGTTATTATGGTCCTACTGTTTGGTGTACCTAATGTACTACCAAAATGACAACATACAATATTAATGCAACATTTCAGTGTCTTGACCACACTGATAAATACTTCAGGAAGAGAACTTCAGATTGTCTCACTTGGTGTTGTGCTTCTGTAGAAAGATATGGACGTTCACTGCAGCTATGTGTAACGTACTGTGCTACAACCATGATGCAATCCTTCCCATTCCTTTACTAGTGCTTGTAAAATGGTAAAGACTTATGCAGTGCGTTTAAATTCTTGTAAAATGATAAAGACATATACAGTGCGTGTGCACTTTATTTCACTCCTTGATATGTTTAATTGTTGTGAAAATGCTAAAGACTTTTACAGTGCGTGTGCACTTTATCTCTTTTCTTAATGTATCTGGTTCTTGTAAAATGCTAAAGACTTTTACAGTGCATGTGCACTTTATTTCATTTGTTATTGTATTCAGTTCTTGTAAAAAATGCTAAAGACTTACACAGTGCATGTGCACTTCATTTCATTTGTTACTATGATCAGTTGTCCTAAATATGCTGAAGATTTTTACAGTGTGTGTGCACTTTATTTCATTTCTCAATACGTTTGAATTCTTGTAAAATGGTAAAGACTTATACAGTGCGGGTGCACTTTATGTCATTTGTTAATATATTTTGTACTCATTGCGTATACACTATCTCATTTCTTAATATGTTCTGTACTCATTGCGTGTAAATTTTGTCATTTCTTGATATGTTCTGTACTCAGTGCATGTGCACTCTTATTTCATTTCTTAATATGTTCTGCGCTTATCAATAATGTATATACTCTGTGACTGTAGACTTGGTAACTAAATAGATTATAGAAAAATTTGTTGCTTATGGCAAGTCCAATTGCCTCACCATCGCTGCCAAATTTTTGCCCCCCCCCCCCCCCCAGTGGAGGGTTATGTAAGAGGTTCATGATTAAGAAATTCGCTGCTAGCGCACGTGAGCAGATGTAATTTTGATGGTTTGCTCACGCGCTGCCTGCGATATGTAAGGTATTAGAGAATCTCAGACCAGGAGCAGTGTTGTATGCAGTAGGAACTGTGTGGTAGTTGGAGTAAGTTGTTGCTAGCGAGCAGTCTGGTGTATCGTGGTGGAGTGATGGCGGAGCCTGAGCGTTGTAGTTAAGATAAAAGCAGCCTCATGCATATGTAATGTTGTTATATCAAGTCCCATGTAAATGTTTAAAAAAATCTCTTAATAATAATCTTTCTCATAAAAAGTAACTTTTGACAATCATTCAGTTTAATTTAAATAATTTACTAATTTCTCCAATCCTTGGTCATCCCGATTATTGAAAAGAAAAATCAGTTGTTTCTTTTTGTACATGATAAATCTATCTGCCAGCATTTCACTGAGCTGCCCCAGAAAAATTTCTTATAGGAACATATATATATATGCGTTATCCGGCGACTTCATTGAGGTAAGGTTTTTCAATTTATTCAGAATGATCTTTCAGGGCCATGAGGCAGCACTGCTGACGTCCAAAATTTACCAGTTTAAATTCACACAGTCAATTATTGAAAGGTTATAAGTGAGGCACAGTTTTATTGAGAGATTAGTCACATTATATTATTGGTAGGTTACGAAATTTTACTGTTGGGAGGTTTTGGAGTGTATCTGTTGGAAGGTTACGCTGAATGTGAATTATAAATAATTATATTTTTACTGTTGGGATGTTACGGAATTTTTCTGTTGGGAGGTTAAAACGTGTTGGAGGCAACCCAGTAAGGCTCAACGCATTAGACAAACTGTCTAGCGAGTGCAGCAACATGAAAGTTCCCTGCTGTTTTGGGGTGGCATTACGTGGGGCTGACGTACGCCGTTGGTGGTCATCGAAAGCGCCATACCAGCTGTGCGATACGTGAATGCCATCCTCCGACTGATAGTGCAACCATATCGGCAGCATAATGGCGAGGCATTCGTCTTCATGGATGATAATTCGCGCCCCCATCGTGCACATCTTGTGAATGACTTCCTTCAGTATAACGACATCGCTCGACTAGAATGGCCAGCATGTTCTCCAGACATGAACACTATCGAACATGCCTGGAATAGTTTTAAAAGGCTTGTTTATGGAGGATGTAATCCACCAACCACTCTGAGGTATCTACGTTCAATCGTTTTTGAGGAGTAGAACAATCTGGACCAACAGTTCCTTGATGAACTTGTGGATAGTATGCCACGTCTAATACAGGAATGCATCAATGCAGGAGAACGTGCTACTGGGCATTAGAGGTACCGGTGTGTGCAGCAATGTGGACCACCACTCCTGAAGGTCTCACTGTATGGTGGTTCAACATGAAATGTGTGGTTTTCGTGAGCAATAGAAAGGGTGGAAATGATGTTTATTTTGACCCCTATTCCCGTTTTCTGTTCAATTTCCGGAACGCTCGGAACCGCGATGATGCAAAACATTTTTGATGTGTGTATAAATAAAGAACAGAAGTGACCCCAACACTGATCCTTGTGGCACCACCCACTTGACTGTACCTCACTCAGACCCCACAGCACAGCCATTCTCAACAGTGTGAATAATGACCATTTGCTGTCTGTTGCTAAAGTAAGAGGTGATCCAATTGTGAGTTACACTCTGTATTTCGTAATGGTTCAGCTTCTGGAACAATATTTTGTGATCAATAGAATGGATCGCCTTAGTAAAATAAAAAAGTATGCCTAGCGATCGAACCCTTTGGTTTAACCCATCCAGTACCTCACCGAGGAAAGAGAACATTACATTTTCAGTTGTTAAACGACTTCTAAACCCGAACTGTACTACCACTGTCTGGTTCTCCTCCAGACACGTCTTTGGCCTGGAATCTCATTGTTGCTTTCAGTGATGAGTCTCGCTTCGAAATAAGTTGTGATGATAGCGAGGACGTGCCTGGAGACGCCCCAGGAGAGGTGGGCTATCAGCCTTACTGTGGTCCGCCATACGGCCCTACAGCAAGGGAGTGATGATCGGGGGTGGTACTTCTGTCACCTGGGGTTCCCTTACAGCAAAGCGGTAGGTTGCTTTTATTATCTTAGCAAGTAATGTCCGTCCACACAAGGCAAGAGGTTCTACTGTTTCTCTTCTTTCTTACCAGATCCATCGTTAGCCAACACGTTCGCCAGATTGCTTCCTGGTTGAGTACGTTTGGGGCCAGGTCCTCCAACCACGTCGAGGTTATGACGATCTAACACGTCAATTGGATAGGACTTGGCACGATATCGCTCAGGAGGCCATCTTACTACTCTGGCTGTCAGTCTGTGCCAAGGGAATAATTGTTTATATAAAGAGGCAGTGGTGGACTGAGGTGTAATTGACTTCCTCAATTTTTTTCTGAAATTGTAATCATTTGCTTTTTGTACATGTGCATCACATCTACCGTTTTCCATCCCATTCGGATAATCTCTTTGTGGTGCGACATTTCTTTTTTTTATGGCTCGCAGTGTATTTCATCCACCTGAGTCAGACAATCTAACTTATACGTCTTCCACCCCATGTCAGCTTGTTTCCATGTCTAGTGAATGGTGCAACGCACTTTAGTGCACCACTCTCATTTCCACCTTTTTCTGTTCCAGTCGCGAATGGTTCGCGGGAACGATATCAGGTAAGCCTCCTTGTGGGCTCGAACATCTCTAATTTTATCGTCATGGTCTCTTAGCGAGATGTAGACTACACAGGACGAAGTAATGTATTGGCAGAGCCAAGTGAAGATAAACTGAAATAAACCCGAAATTTACCATGTGTAGTTGTTGTAATCTCGTCAAAATGTTTAAAATCGACTGAAAAATTACGCACATGCAAGCCTAAAATGTAGACAACATTTTTTCAAATACAAAGGTATTTTTAGTATACCACGATTTTAACTGAGCCAAGTAAAGACAAATTGAAATAAACCTGAAATTTACCGCGTGTATTCGTTGTAATCTCGCCAAAACCTTTAAAATCGAATGAAAAGTTACGCACATACAAGGCTAAAATGTAGACAACAATTTTTTCAAATAAAAAGTAATGTATAGTATACCACGATTTTAACTGAGTCAAGTGAAGACAAACTGAAATAAACCTTAAATTTACCACATGTATTTGTTGTAATCTCATCAAAATGTTTAAAATCGACTGAAAAGTTACGCACATATAACACTGAAATGTAGATAACATTTTTTTTCATATAAAAAGGAATTTTTAATATATCACGTTTTTAACTCGGACTCAACTGTGTAAAATAATTTTTCCTTGCAACATACAGATTCCTAACCCCCTACAGATGGTCTAAAAACAGGCGATTGTGATTTTTTAATAACTTGGAAAATACTTACAACATTTAAAATGGGAAAATGCAGTACATAATTGAAGCATAAGAGATTCACATCTTTACCGTTACACTGCTTAATGCGTGAAGAGTTCGCCGCCTTTCATCTTTCGTTTTTTCTATAATACTAACGGCATTTGACTGTAAGAATAATATATATTAGCTCTTCTTTTATAGATGCAATACAACATCCGTAGAAAGTGTTTACTATTACTCCATCATGCAGCTTGTCTCATATGTTACTGGTTTAAAGACTAACCTACTGATCTAGCTGCTGAACTTTTAGATATTCTTAATGAAAAGAATTTTTTACAACTGAGAAAATGCTTCATAATGTTCATTTATTTTTTATGAAATTTTACCAGTTTCTGAACTTGCAAGCAAATTGTGGTGTACATGTTAACGAATCACATGCTCAAGCAGTTTTACATTGCATTCTGTAGATAGAGCTACATAGATTTTATTAGTACATAAAAAAGTTTTGTTTTATAGCACATATTCTACAGAAGTTTTGTTTATAGTTGTTAGGTAGTATGGATCTGAGTCTAATAAGCTTATGAATTTAGGTTTCCCTGTTTTTGTGTCCTGTAACGGGACGTTCTCCTCTAGCATTACTTTTCATCAGCAGTAGTTGCCAATACCAGTATTATTTTTCGAATTTTGAACAGGTCAGTATTATCTCAGTTCCTTTTCTGTTATATTTCAAGCTAAAATTTATGAAAAGGAATTACTTTATAAAATATTTTAGTCTCGATGCTATAATCGATAAGTATTATTTCTGAATGTACAGTTAAAATTATTTTTTAGAAACATTTGAAATTACGTATTATTTATATTGTTCATTACGCGATTCTCTACTCCTTACTATGTTTATTTCTGGATTGGAATGACGCACTTCGCTACACTTGCAGTGGATGGGATAGGGCGTGATGGGGTAACTGAGCTATGTAATGCTTTCATTCGACAAAAAGGTGCAAATTTCGAACACGTTTTGTAAACGTGATCTGTTGTACACTTGGGCTTGTGGTAGTGTTGTGGAAACCAGTTATTTGGTGTGTACTGAGCTGTTACTTAGACATTCGTGTACTGATATCAGATGCAAAACACCTTGGAAACAAATCATGAGAATGAACAAACCATCCATAAACACAAATAAAAGACGCCTGATGAGACAACCATAATCAGTATACACAGAAAACTAAAACAAAACAATGCTCTCATCACCAAGGCCGACAAAGGGAATGCTCTAGTCTTAATAACAGAGGCAGAATACGTTGAGAAAACAGAAAAATTTCCGGCAGAGAATGAAATAAGCAAACTAACCAGTGAAGCATCACAAAGATACTAAAGAAATGTAAATACTCTCTTAAAAAGCATCACACACACCTTGACACAGAACCAGACAAAAAGAATGACACAAAAGAACCCTAAAGCTCCACTCCTAACAAGCCTGCCAAAGGTCCACAAACCCCTCTTCCCAATCTGTCCAGTGGTTGACTTCAGAAAAACCCAATCTTACTTACTAGGGAGACAAATGCACACATTCCTACAGAAGACATACATATACATAAACAACAGAAGCCTCAAAAACACAGGAAACATAATAGAGAAAATTAGGAATGTCAACATCCCTCCAACAGCAAAACTGGTATCTTGACATAACATACATGTACACACACATACCCACAGAAGGAACTATAAACATTATAGAACAACAGCTAAAACGCAAGAAATTCCCAGATGTACAAATAAATGAAATCTCATCCATTCTTAGGCTAATCACAGACCAAAACTACTTCACTCTCAACAACAACTTCTACATGCAGAAAGAGGGGCTTCCCATGGGGTCCCCCATCAGTGGAACCTTACCCAACATTTTCTTAGACCATATACAGAACACAATATTCAATAACATTGTAAAACAAGGGGGGTACAAAATAATCTATTGGTACTGATATGTGGATGACATAATCTGTCTTGTATATGAAACACATAACAGGACAGAAGAGCTACACAGTAACATCAGCACAGTACACCCACAAATCCACTTCACAATGGAAACAGAAAACAACAAGAAACTAAATTTCTTGGATCTTGCAATCACAAGAAACAGCAACCAACATAAATTCTCCATCTACAGAAAACCAAATCCACAAGCACAGTTATCCACAGCTCATCCAACCACATGACATTGAATAAATATGCCAGTTTCAAACACATGCTCCACAGGATAAACAGAACACCTCTTAAACCAGAAAACTACACACAGGAACTAATTTTAATCAAACCAATTGCTGTTGAAAACGACTAAAAAACAGACATCATAAACAAACTCAACAACAAGGTAAAACGGAAACATGCAGTACACACAGACAACACAGCAGACCACACCACTTCAGAAAAAGGAGAGAATTGGTACAAACTAACATATAATAACAAAATATCACATAAAATAGGAAACATCTTGAAAAAGCAAGGGATCTCAATAACATTCAGAACAAACAATACTGTTCAGAAAAGACTAAGACCTGTCAGAAAAACCTCATACAAATTCAGCAACGCTGGACTATATCAACTCACTTGCAACTCCTGTCAGGCCCAATACATAGGACAAACAAGCAGAAACTTCCGAACGAGGTACACAGATCACATGAGAGCTCTAAAAGTGACAGCACGCATTCAACTTTTGCAGAACATCTAATGAACGAAAACCATAACCTCACTAATATTGAAAACGATCTACACATTCTGAGAAACAGCAACAGTCTGTACCGACAACTAACAACAGAAGAAAATTACTACATACAAAAGGCTATAGTCGAAGGGGAAAATGTAATAAATGAAAACACAACACTTTGCAACAACACACTCTTTACTGCTCTGAGAGAACTGACCAAGGACACACACAGAGACATAAATAATGAACAGAAATCGTCGTAATTCGCGCTATAATTTTTCATAGCCTTTCTCGCCACATGCAATACATCTCTCGAGACACACGCGAACAGCAAAATGTGTACCATGTGTTTGGCAAGCACAAGAAGCCCTAGCTAATATGGTATTTGCTTATACAACTTTACGCATCGGTAACATATTTCTGTAACACAGAATTACACAGCTATCTAATCGTTTAACTGAGAGAGACAAACATCTTTTTTACTACATCAGTGACAGATGTTTACTTAATTACACAGTTGGATAACTTCACACTTTTGAAATTGTATTTTGTCTGTACTTTGTGAACTTTTCATATTTTTTTCGGAACCATTGTGATACTATGAGAGCTTTGAATGATGTATTTAGTAAGGGAGCATGATTTTTAAAATACGTTGGAGGTAGATGACACTATTGAAATGAGCAGAGAATTTGTTTTAGGTTTTGACATTACTGCATAAAGCTACGACGTTTTTGACATATGACTGAGGTGTTATGATGTTATTTTTACGACGACGATGTGTATTATGCTGTTAAGGTATGTTTATGATCAATAAGCTGATGCTATACGAGGAATTTGATTATGCTACATATTTATAATGATGAAATATTGAAGAATGTCGACAAATATGTATATGTGTAATAAGGTAAGGAATAATGAGTAGTGGTTAGGGACGCTGATTTGTGAAAGAGGATGTTGGAAACCAAGAATCGTACTTTAAGAGTTATGAAATGTGTGTACATGCGTGAATGTATCACAATGTCGCCGAAAATTTTTTGGACACTGTTATATTTATAGGATTTTCTTTCTACAGATTTGTAACGCAAATATTTCGACCTGTGAAACTTTATTTCGATCGAACTGCCACTGTAGTGGAAACTGATGTCGTTAATATTTCGGTAAGGAAGGTAGGTCACCTTGACATAATGCACTGTAAGCACCCAGCTGCGCGACAGTTGCCTGGAAAAAAGCCATTAGTGTGTGCCTTTCAGAGGCACAGGTGGAGAAGAAAGGAGACCATTAACCTCGTTATTGACATTCCTTTACAGAAAGCATCACAAATAAAACACGCTCATTACTAGGAAACATATGACGTGAAAACATGTGATTACACTGTGGATCTCTTAATTTAAGATATTGACTAAAATGCCTAATGAAATGATGAGAAACATTTTACATCTATTGTCTTTCTAGTTGAGAGATTGTTCATTTTGTTTAATATCTAGTTTCTAGCTGCACTGCAGCATTGGTTAAACTAAAATTTAATAGATGTACTAATATAGTTATTTTATGCCTACAGAACCAGTAAATAATAATTTTATGATCTACTTCCAAGAAAACGAGGGCATATAAATAGACATTTCCCTTCACATGAATTGCATAAATAATTTTTTTTACGATTTGGTAACTTATCTGCTAGAGTAAGTTCTCGTGATGCATCACTCTAGTGTTAAGATGTGACATAGGTACTAAACATGGTCATTTTTACTGTAATATTATTTCTGTTTGAGCTTTGTCATGTTTAGATATAAGTTATAGCATTTGCTGCTGCTGCTTGTCGGGCATAGTGCTATTAAATTTCACTTTGTATCACTCTGTTAAGCCAGTTTTACTATTGATTTATTTTTCTTTTTGGTGCACATTGACTCATATTAGTTGTAATGTTGCATTTGCTTTGCTAATTTAGATATACTGTTGCTTGCTTTGCCAATTTGAATTTTTTTGTCATTGTGTTTGTGTTAATTGTGTTGCATTGCCTCGTCCCTTAGTATATATATCTGAGCTCAGTAGGTTTAATTTAGCTTAAGAGGGGTGGACTATATAAGAAACTAACTACAGAGTATAGGTAAAGAATGCATTGAGAAAATATGTGAAAAATATTTGGGGGAAAATGAGTATTGTACAATGAAAAAAATTTATTTAGAAATAGGATATGAGCAAAACAGTAGGGTTTAGGGCAACAGGTATAGATAGAACTTTTTGGGAATGATGATGAACGAAGGGAGATCTCCAAGAAGTAAAGAAAGTTTTGTTTGCAAAATATTGCAGTAAAACAAACCCTGTCCTTTCCTTTTTTGTTATTCCGCTGTGTGTTTGTGTAGCCTTGTGTATTTGTGTTTTTCCTGTCTTTATGTGTTCATCTGATAAGACTTATGTTGTAGAATATTTCTAATACTCAACTACACTCACTATGATGAGGAATACTGTTATCCTCAAACATACTTTGCATTTATAATATGTTATTTACTTTGTAAAAATGTTTAGACAATATTTATTCTGTTTTGTTTTAATGCTCACGTGTGAAGTTGATGTTTCGAAAATTATTCTGACCTTTTATGTGTTTACTTATTAAAGCCCGTATTACCACAAATGTTATCTGTATTGTTATGTTATTTAATGATGTATTTAGTACCTTTGTAATTGTATTTTTATGTTGTATATTTATAATTGTATAGACACCAAGCCTTCAAACTAAGTTTCATTACAGTGCACACGTTTCTGTTGGTCACAATATATGCACAGTATATGAGAAGTTGGGAGTGTTAGTGTTTGCAAGGGACTGGTTAACAGCATTGCTGGTTCTAAGTACATTCTAAAAGTTTGTGAGAGCAAAAGTGGTGGTTCGTGGACTTGCGGACAATGTAGCAAGACTCTTCGAAGGTGATTGTGCACTTGCAATGTCGCAACAGGTGACTAGTGGCCGTATCAACAAGGACTACAGTGGGTCTGCACATTTGATGGCCCACCAATACCATTCATTATCTCTACAAGGACTGCAGTGGGTCTGCACCTCTGTTGTCCCACCAATACCATAATCTCTACCAGGACTACAGTGGGTCTGCCCTGTGATGACCTACCTACCAATATTCTTCAACTTTAACTGACTCTGCTGTGGGTTTGCTCTGTTGTGGCCCATTACCTGTCTGCATGTCAAGAGTCAGCAATGTCTTTCCGTTGGAAGGACAACACTACTTCTTTAGGACCGCATGGAAATCCACTACTTCCGTGTGCATTTTCTTTTACTGCTCAGACTTCAAGAAAACAAAAACACTGCAATTTAACTGTGATGAATGATCAGGACTGTCTTTTGGACTGTGAGAAAATTTTAGCTTTTGACCAACGTTGTTTCAATAAGTGTGTGCATTTGATTTCTTTGTTATTGTAATTGTGAAAAAATTTTAACAAATATGTATTGGCCAGTGCCCAAAACAACTTGTAAAATTTTTTGTGTGGATCATGGGGGCTATGTAAGTAGGCTGTTTAGGTTTCTTTATTGGTAACTCCACATAGCGCTCTGTATGAAAATCCCTGGCTGTGCTGTGTGCAGTCTGTGGCTGGTTGGCACTGTTGTAATACTCGCCATTGTAGTGTTGGACAGTCGGCTGTGAACAGCGCGTAGTGTTCCGCAGTTGGAGGTGAGCCGTCTAGTATGATTAAAAAATATTATTAGGTTAAATATATTTCAATTCTTTCAATTTAAATCTGTGTTTCATACTAGACTGTCGTGTTCCCAGTTTGGCACAGCATTGCCACAGGAGACACGAAAGCGGTCGAAGACGTCCGTCTTCTGGTCGGCTCCTGACCGTTGTCAGAAGGAGGCTAGTTTTTGATTACGCAAAGACTTCTATTATTTGGAAAAGAACAACCCGGATTTCTTTACGTAATCAGTATGAATTTTATAATTACCTAAGGGACCTTTAACAATGAACAGTAAAAAAATGCATTTGCAAATGAAATCTAATAAATGGGGCAGCTATGAGTTGTATAGAAGAAAAGGGCGGCCTTCTGTGCACGACGAGGATGCCGCAGTAATCTCTGCTGTAGTAAAGGCTGTTTGACATTTATAATAATAGTGTGGCATGGAGGTTAAAAAAGTATAAAGGAAAAGAACAGAATAAGAAATCTGGTAAACACTAAATATATTCAAACAATCCTCACTAGCGAATTAGAGTTTATTTATAAACAATATAACTTACATAAGTACTTTTCTAAATGTATGGTGCGATCAGATTTCAGCCTGCCCTGTGCTGTCTCCTTGGTTTACGTTTTTGTCACAAATTACAGACATTACTTTTCTCCTTCGTTGATGACAATTCTTGCACTGTTCAACACCTTCATAACAATAACTTGTCGATTTACAGTTTCGAACATAAACTACTTGAATTTTATTAATTAATAATGTTGTCCGCACGCTGGCAAGACCGCTCACTTTTCTAGCTTAAAGTCGACCTTCTTTATGTTTTCACATTACAAGCAGAAGTACATTAAAAATCTGAAGATCTACAAAAGTTTTCACTGTCATCTTTTATTTAGATCGAAGTGGAACGTCAGTTCAGCTTCTCTTAAAATGTTTCTTTGACTGCGCAATCGATGTATTAGCGTCCGCGCTAGATGCGCATCTTTACAGTTACGTAAATTATATAAAACAAATGTCTTTCAAAGAATAGGTCTCATCTCATAAGTTGCTCATTTAATATACAGATTCGTGAATGCCTTTCCAAGGGTACTCACAGCTTTCATACTACGGAAATCCCAATAATATTACATCGCTTCCCGCGTCGTATAAGGTGTAAGGTTGATTTGCCCTCTAATGAAATCGCCTCAAACATGTTACGCAGCTTCCCCAAGGAGGCAAGGAAAAGAAGCTGCTTTTAGTTTTCCGCATGTTCGTTAGACTGAATTCCGCTCACAATTACTTTCGAAGTACCGGGCGGTACGCTCTATACGAAGTTTGCTTCTGTATTCCACCTAAGTTGCGATCTATTTGGCGGAATTTCAGTCGAGATGGTGTGTGTTGGCGGATTTGCTCGGGCATAATAGATGCGAGAATTTTGAGGTTCATGATATTGACTTTGATAGTTAGTAAAAGGTGGAGGACTATTCCTAAAGTTTGGAGCATACCGTTGTTTGTATTGCTTCGAAGGATCTGGAGCATTTCTCCCTAGAGAATAGTGCTGGAATCTAGGCTGGTTACCATACTGCTGTTGACTGTTGGTGTTAATCCAATGTCCTTTTCCATTGAAATTATTATTATTTTGGCGATCGTTATTGTAGTGATAGCGATCATTGCAATTAACTGGTGAATTACCGCATTGCTGTTGTGTTGTCTGGTATATGGGGTGGTACCTGTTTTGATCCTGTAATTTATGTTTCTGCTTCCCGTTACGGCGATAGTAGTTGTTATTATCGCACGGAACGACGTGTCCTTTACTGTTGTTGGGTTGGTATGACATACCTGAGTCTGCGCCTACACCGTGCGGCTGTGTAGTGTGCAGGCCAAGATTACAATTACTCCGCGCACTAGCACGCACGTCTTCTTGAATCATGTCAAGGTTGTCAAGTACTGACAGAAAAGCCTCCGTGTCGTCGTCACTGACATTTACTAACTTCTCCCTGATTGATACCGGTAGCTTTGACATAAGGATCATAATTACGTCATTCGTGGAAATGGGCGTGTCCCAATATTGTATTTTTCGCAGGTATTTCTCAAAGTACCTACGGAGACCAGCACTTCTCGTATTAAACGGTTCAGCATTATATACTTTCTCTCTAAGGAAGTTGTGTGCCAGAACTCCAGAATTTGTTCAGAAATTGCTTTTCGAAGTCAGCGCAATTATTACATCTGTCAATTACTTTTGTTCCCCAGACAGAACCCTCTCCTTGAATGTAACCTACTATAAAGCGCATACGCTGCTTGTCATCCCAGCTCTCAGGAAAAACACCATTGAATGACTTCAGAAAAACCATTGGGTGGATGTTCAGCTTCTCTGGCAGAAAAGGCTGGAACCCGCGGTGCTTGAGAACGCTTTCTTCTTTCATGAGCTCGACAAGAGTTACTTGACCATTCTAGTTGCGTACTAACAGATTCTTACTGCTGTGACCATGTACAAGTGGAGAGAATTTTACACGAGACACGAGATTATTATTGTATTCATGTTCTGAAGAAAGCAAGTGTGAATACTCACTTCTATTGTCATTAGGAAAATCATTGACTTGTTGTTTCAACTGCTCGAGTTCCTCAGTGAGGTGTCGTTTCCACTCGGGAAGATCTCGGTGAAAAACTCTACGAATCTCTCCTAATACAGTGAGAAGCGTATCTCCTGATGTACCTGGAGCAGCTAAAACTTCAACTGTGGCTCACTTAACGGCTTCTTTTAAGTCGTGTTGAACCTTGTTTTCTATGTACTGTTCTTTAGTCTCAACCCATTCTACAAATTCTTTTCCTGTCGTGGAACGTACGTTTGCTGCAGCACCATTCACACTCTTTTCAATGTTAATTTCGGATAGCGCCTGTGTCAGGTCATTGACCTGGCCTTGCAGAGTGACGACATTGTCTGCAAGCTTGTTTACTTTAGCTCCGACCTCAACGGTCTTCTTTCAAACTTCCGTTGTAACTGCCTGGCAACTTTCGATTTGTACCTTAATATCTTTGTGCACGTTACCTACTGTGCTCTCACATGCATCTACCTTCTGCAGAACACCTTTTATCCCTTCATTAACTTTAGTACTTAATTCTGCGATATATTCCACCGTAACTGTCCTTATTCTTGCCTCTAAGTTTGCATCTATATTATCTAACCGATGTTTCATTGTCCCAATGGTGGTATTTAGGTCAAACCATTTTCGCTCTGTCTCCTGTTCCTTTTCCCTTTCTTTTTCTTCCCTTTCTTGTCTATCTTGTTGTTTTTGTAATTTATAAGCTTCCCTTTCCCGTTTCTCATGTTCTCTTTCTTGAAAAAAAATTCTCATCATTTCAACCATCGAATTTTCTCCCGCTTGCTGTGGCGATACGTCACGCACACCATCATCGTCTGCCGTTCTCTCCATTCGCGAATCGGGTCTGCCTGTTCCCGTTCGCGAACGTAGTGGGTATGACTTGACAACTGTGTCATCACCGTCATCCACACTGTTTGTCGGCTTTCCTTTGTCATCTGCCATGTTTATTTTCAAGTTTGTGACGTAACTGCTCAAAGAAATATTTCGCGGCATGCCGATCGTCAACTCTCAGATGCGTGCGCTGATAGTCAAACGTCACACCGCGGTAGCTGACAATTGCAGACCTATACCGGGTAGAAGACAAGATGGCACCTAACTTTGAAAATAAGTGTGAAGCACCTACTAGACACTGAATCCTGCTATTATGGCATCCATCTTGTGTTCTTAATCGTAGCAACAATGAAGATGCTAATAATGCTAACAAATAAACATTGGATGAAGAGATGATCAGAAATGAATTCTAACTACGTAAATAAGCAACTCTGCAAGGAAATAACAGCGATAGGATAAAGTGAAGCAGTAAGGAAAGAAATTCTGGGAATCAGTTTTTTTTAATACAAGACGCGAGATTTTATGCTTAATGAAAACCGTACTTACATCAGCCGTTTTGCGTACTGCTGTTATTTTTCGAAATTTTTTTAAATACTTCCTCGGTTTCGTTCAGTACTTCCTTTACGGCTTCCCGATGTCTACCGGATGGTGTCATGAAACAATAACAGAACAGATTAAAATTTTTTTATCAGGTCCCTGTTCGGGCGCCACATCTAATATGATAAAAAAATTATTAGGTTAAATATATTTCAATTCTTTCAATTTAAATCTGTGTTTCTAGAATGTCGTGTTCCCAGTTTGGCACAGCTATGTCACAGGGGACACGAAGGCGGACGAAGACGTCCGACTTCTGGTCGGCTCCTGATCGTTGTCAGAAGGACGCTAGTTTTTGATTACGCAAAGACTTCTATTATTTGGAAAAGAACAACCCGGATTTCTTTACGTAATCAGTATGAATTTTATAATTACCTAAGGGACCTTTAACAATGAACAGTAAAAAAAATTGTATTTGCAAATCTAGTCATTAATAAATGGGGCAGCTATGAGTGGTATAGAAGACAAGGGGCGGCCTTCTGTACACGACGAGGATGCCGCAGTATTCTCTGCTGTAGTAAAGGCTGTTTGACATTTATAAAAATAATGTGGCATGGAGGTTAAAAAAGTATAAAGGAAAAGAACAGAATAATAAATCTGGTAAACACTAAATATATTCAAACAATTCTCACTAGCAAATTAGGGCTTATTTATAAACAATATAACTTACATAAGTACTTTTCTAACTGTATGGTGCGATCAGATTTCAGCCTGCCCTGTGCTGTCTCCTAGGTTTACGTTTTTGTCACAAATTACAGACATTACTTTTCTCCTTCGTTGAAGACAATTCTTGCACTGTTCAACACCTTCATAACAATAACTTGCCGATTTACAGTTTCGAACATAAATTACTTGAATTTTATTAATTAATAATGTTGTCTGCACGCTGGCAAGACCGCTCACTTTTCTAGTTAAAGTCGACCTTCTTTACGTTTTCACATTACAAGCAGAAGTACATTAAAAATCTGAAGATCTACAAAAGTTTTCACTGTCATCTTTTATTTAGATCAAAGCGGAACGTCAGTTCAGCTTCTCTTAAAATGTTTCTTTGACTGCGCAATCGATGTATTAGCGTCCGCGCTAGATGCGCATCTTTGCAGTTACGTAAATTATATAAAACAAATGTCCGTCAAAAAATAGGTCTCATCTCATAAGTTGCTCATTTAATATACAGATTCGTGAATGCCTTTCCAAGGGTACTCACAGCTTTCATACTACGGAAATCCCAATAATATTACAGCCGCCAGCAGTGTTGGATGTGGGGAGAGAGATGGCGGAGTTTTGAGAGCGGATGATCTGGACGTGTGTCCATCAGAGACAGTAAATTTGTAAGACTGGATGTCATGAACTGATATATATTATGACTTTTGAACACTGTTAAGGTAAATGCATTGTTTGTTCTTTATCAAAATCTTTCACTTGCTAACTATGCCTATCAGTAGTTAGTGACTTCAGTAAACCGTGCGACTGCTACGGTCGCAGGTTCGAATCCTGCCTCGGGCATGGATGTGTGTGATGTCCTTAGGTTAGTTAGGTTTAAGTAGTTCTAAGTTCTAGGGGACTTATGACCACAGCAGTTGAGTCCCATAGTGCTCAGAGCCATTTGAACCATTTGACTTCAGTAGTTTTATTTAGCTGGCAGTATTGGCGCTCGTTGTATTGCAGTAGTTGGAGTAACGAAGATTTTTGTGAGGTAAGTGATTCATGAAAGGTATAGATTATTGCTAGTCAGGGCTATTCTTTTGTAGGGACTATTAAAAGTTGCGCTGAAAAATATTGTGTGTCAGTTTAAGCACAGTCATTGATAATTTTTCTAAGGGGACGTTTCAATAGGAATTTCTTCTATCCCTCTACCAGGTCGAATTTTGTTTAACTGAAAAGTCTTTGGTCCGCATGGATCATTACCCGACGCAGTAAAAAATAAACAAGTAAATAAACTATGTAACCCTCAAAAGTACGAGGGACGTTTGAAAACTCGGTGCAAAAATAAGATCTACTTACGTGTTTGGGGTAAACCATTTTTATTTTTTGACATAGTCCCCTTTTATACTTATACACTTGGTCCAAAGCTGTTCTAATTTGTTGATCCCTTCTAAATAACAGGAACTGTCCAAGTATGCAAAACAGCTATTAGTGCTGCAATCACATTCTCGTTTGAATAAAATCTTTGTCCCGCCAGTTTTCTGGAGGGGTCGCCATTCGTTTCGAGAAAGAAACATACCTCTCTACACTCTCAGCCAGGACACTGAGATGATTATCCTTCATAGTGAAGTCAGCCATTTGTTCAACCAGAAAGTGAGTGTCATACCTGCTTGAATTATGGAAGAAGATATGTGTATCATGGTAACTTGCACTTGAAGTTGCACTGCGGAACTTCCCCATAAGTTGATCTCCTCGGTGAGTTTCAGCTTTTCTGTCTAACGACAGGCCGAAAATATGGTAGTTAATCACAACAGTGTATTATTTTTTATCCTCTTCCGATTAGGTGGTGGGAATAATGGTGCTGTAAAGCCTGTCAACATACCATGAGAGTTTTTCAAGCTCAGTGAGCAACCAAAGCTCAGTATGATCCCTGATATAAGATTCATAGTGGTTCAAACCTGAATCATATGAACATCCACGTTGGTATGCTGCCATATAGGGTACATGTTTCTGTGTGGAGAAGGCATGTGAGGCCAAGGGGTTCCCTTCACAGGGGCTGACAGGGGGAAGGAGACATTTGATGATAGCGTATATGACAAACGGACATCATTTCTGGTGGTGATCATTGTTGAATTTAATGGACTTGTTTTCTTCTGAAGGCATAACAACACATACCTGTTCCTTGAATTCACAGTCCCTCAGATACCATTTAAATATTTTTCTTCCGGAAAGGTACTTAAGTCACCCGACGCCAATGTGTTTTTTACAACTGTGTTTATTGAGGTGGAAATTATCTAGGTGGGAATGTCTTTGATCCAAACATAGCACTAATTGTCTCCTTCAGAGAAGAGCAGCGTATTTACATGTAGATTACGCTCATCTGCATATTTCGAAAAATGAAGTGCTCCAACTAAAGTATGCTTGTCCTGCTTCTATTGCCGATTACCATCACCATTATCTTTATCTTCACCTCGCATGCTTTCCTCATCGGGTTATTCAGGCCATAAATGTAAACTGATACCAGCCAGGGATGGTACTTTTGTGCATGCGTATTTACCTGCACACTCTGAGTGAACATTGTAATTTCTCTCGTAATTCGGGATTGACCATGCAAAACAAGCATTTTCCTGTTCATCAATTATGACGTGCCTTCTCATCAGCTATATCCTTAGGAACTTGATATAACGGGACCCTTCTTTTAGTGGATCATAGACATGAATTTGGATGTCAAGATGTGGAATCTGGCTGAGTGCTTTAGCTGAAAGTCTTACTTCCATTTTGGAAAACTGAGGCAGTAATAGCACTCAAGGTGGATTCATGATACCACTCAGCGGTTGATGTGCTGTGAGATATAATCCCATTGTCTCCCCAGGTGAAGCGCATACTTTTCTCCTCAGCAGCACACTGCTGTTTGGGTAAGCTGGAGGAAGAGACGGGTAATATACGATGGGTACAAGGAAAAAGAGGAAATTCAAGAGTGGACGACGAAGAACGAAATGCTAGGTTTAAAAAGGGTATTACACAGGGATGTAGTCTTTCGTTGCTACTGTTGAATCCGCACATAGAAGGAGCAATGATGGAAACAAAAGGGAGTTTCAGGAGTGGAATTAAAGTTCAAGGTGAAAGAGTATCAATGATACCATTCGCTGATGAAATTGCTATCCAGACCGAAAGTGAAGAAGAATTACATGATCTGCTGAATGGAATGGATAGTTTAATGAGTACAGAATATGGATTGGGAGTAAATCGAAGAAAGAGGAAAGTAATGAGAAGTAGCAGAAATGAGAACAGCGAGAAACTTAAAATCAGGATTGATGGTCACAAAGTAGACAAAGTTAAGGAATTCAGCTATGTAAGCAGCGAAGTAACCAATGATTAATCGAGCAAGGAGGACATCAAAAGCAGACTAGCACTGGCTAAAAGTGCATTCCTGGCCAAGAGAAGTCTGCTAGTATCAAACATTGGCCTCAATGTGAGGAAGAAATTTCTAACAACATACGTTTGGAGCACAGCGCTGTATGGTAGTGAAACATGGACGGTGGGAAAACCAGAACAGAAGAAAATCGAAGCATTTGAGATGTGATGCTGCAGACGAATAATGAAAGTTAGGTGGACTGATGAGGTAAGGAATGAGGAGGCTCTGTGCAGAATCGGAGAGGAAAGTAATATGTGGGAAACACTGACAAGGAGAAGGGATAGCATGATAGGACTTCTGTGAAGACATCGGGGATTGACTTCCATGCTACTAGAGGGAGCTGTAGAGGGCAAAAACTGTAGAGGAAGACTGAGAATGTAATTTGTCAAGCAGAAAATAGAGGACTTAGGTAGCAAGTGCTACTCTGAGATGAAGAGGTGGGCTCAGGAGAGAAATTCGAATCGGAATGCATCAAACCTATCAGGATGATGACTCAAAAAAAAAAAAAAAAAGGGCTGGTGGTGGAGGAGGAAAGGGAGTGGAGAGGCAGGGAGCTATGTACTATCTAGGGAAAATCCACGACATCATCTTGGGTATAGGGTTATTAATTAATCAATTAGTTAATTTTCAAATCAGCTGCTATTAATTTGATACCAAAGGCGTCCCAGGAGCCGCATCATCCAACGACTGTCGTTCTCTTTTTCAATGGTATTTGCGGCATTTGTGATGATCGTAGCTCCACTCGCCATTTTGTATAAATGTGTTTTGTTCTCAAATGAGCAGAATACGTTCCAGATTAATATAAGACTGTGTTCTTAAATATCTGTGGGCCGGCTATTGAGGAAACAGCTCTAGTGCTCGTTTAATAGCTGCCACCTATCGAACACATTCATTTTTTGGCAGTTTCAAAAACGTAGCACCAGAACCTTATGGCTCCAGTGATACAGTTCTCGCCAGAGGACGAACGTGCATCTGCGGTATTTGAATAATCCGCCAGGACAGTTAAAATAAAGACGTACTGTGGGGTATATGCGTGGGTCATAGATGAACTCTCACCATATAGAACTTACGACAGTTTTGAATTGCTCCTCATTTTTCAGTGTGGTCAACATTGATCTAAGGCATAAGTGCACTTCTTGCATTTTCGAATTTCCTACCATTTTAATTCAGGACACGTTGTGTGTGATGCCCGACGACTGCTACATTATCGCAACTAACAAATTAATGGTGGAAATTCAATCCACTATCTTGGAATTTGAATTTAACGTTATTTTTAACTTGGGACTAGTGGGTTCTAGGATTTTAAAGATGGAGCTCAGTGTCCATGTTCTGCAAGAGCACAGCTACAGCAGAGGCAGCGTGGTGAGCCTGTGCAGAAGAGGCTGACAGGAGCGGTTATCAGACTGGAATATTCTGCTATTGTAAACTCAGGACATGATACTAATTCCATCGTGACATTAGAGGAGTTGGGGAGATGCCCAGCAGTGTACGTGAGCTAGGTCCACCATCTTGCATCATGTAGTTCCACCATTTTGGGCTGCACACCATTCAGGCTCTCCTCATATCTGACACATTGGATTTCAAAAGAGGCCACGATGTATTCTGACATCTAAGGGCTGGAGAAAAAGCTGTGGGAGAAGTGATCACCTTAGGTTTTATACTTTCACCATGGGAGCCCTGAACTTATCTCAAGTGACGTACTTCCACCATGAAATTAGAGAAAAACGTAGAACAACTGGCAATTTTTGGATTCTATATTTCACTTATGTGAACTAGCAACCATGCAAACTGGTCAATTGCCTGTGTCCTGCCATCTGGTCTTCGCCATGTGGCCATCTTGTACTCTCGTATCAGAGGGCTTGTGAATAGTGACTATCTTGAATTCTGAATTTAGTAATAATGACCTGGCAATTGTTCAGTCTGTGCCAGTATTCCAAGCTCCACCATCTTCAACCATCACCTTGGATATTAACGTCAGGGGCCTCGAATAAATCCAATAGGACATGGACTATCTTGGATTTTTTGCTTAGCGTAACTGAATTTCCCACGATTTTACACTGGGAGTTTTGAATTACTTTTGAAGTTCCCACCACTGTATACATTACGTGCAACATTGGGACAAGTTCTTTTTTTTTGGGGGGGGGGGGTGGTTTCTGGCAAGTACACATGAATCACTGGGCGATATCATCGGTGACGCTATCAGAAAACTGGCAACAACACGGAGTACAGTTTGACTTGCGTAATTAAACTACTGTTTGAAGACGGACTCATATTTTATAAGATGGCTGATTTCCGTGGTTTCTCTAAATAACTTAAGGTGCTAGGTTGGTTCCCTTGAAAGAAAACAACTGAAATACTTCGCTATCTTTCTTATCGCTCCCTGCTTGTACTCTGCCTCAGATGTTCTCGTCGTCGGCAGGGCGGTAAATACCTTTCGCCTTGAAACGTTCTCAGAATTTTAAAATTAAAGCTTTCCGTGATGCACAACGTCTCTCTAGTAACGTCCACCGATAGAGATCAATAAGTTTTTTGTGAGACTAACTCGCTTATAGAACAAAACCATAGACCAAAGTACTGCGTTTATATGAGTTTTCTCTGTTTCCTCCATCAGCAGTACTTGGTATGCATCCAGGACTGACGCTCAGTACTCAGGAATCGAACGATTATTTAATAAAACACATGGTTCTTTGGTTAATTCGTAAATGGTTCCGGCCATTTAAGATTTAATTACGGGATACTCCTGAAGTTAGTTTTATATCTGACGAATGACGTGGTGACCATATCTTCTGTTGAATGGGGTGCTGAGTTCTATTTGTTACGTAGACCTGACAACAATCACAAAGTTTGGCTCCTATTCCATAAAGTCTGATTTTATTCAGTAGCCAACAGTGGAGCGTACTGTCGAGTGTTGCGCAGACGTAAAACGAGGCATCATCATCTATTCAATTATGAATCTCAACAAACAGGCCGAGCTAAGTTTCATGTGGCTAGTGTTTACTGCATTCATGTTGCTTCCTGGGTAGGGCATTTTCATTCTCCAAAAAATCCACCGCATTGGATTCTCAGTCCAGCATAATTCACAGTAAAATGCCTCTGGGAATTAGGCCAAGTCATTTTGCAATGAGAAATACACGTAATAATTTAAAAAAGGACCTTTCGACTAACTTGGTCCACTTCAGAGGAACCAAAAACTGTCATTATCTTCTGTCTTTGTCCCATCAAAGCGAAAATATCAATATGAACAAAGTACATGGGTTAATATGCCGTTGCTGCAGACGAAGGGTGCGAGTCATTTCGCCCTCGTATGAATTTTATACGTAGAAACATCGATTTACAAAGTTTCAAAGATGGACAGGGGAAAGAATAAGGAACAAAGAGTAATTAGATTTCGTCATGGAATGTTTCGAATCTGCGTATTAATCTTCAGCGTAGGCGTGTAACGCTGCGTGGGCGTTATCGAGAGGAAGGTAAATAGCTGAGGGATTGGCGTAGCGGGTGGGAGCGGGCGGTGGCGAGCTTCTGGCGTTTAATCGACAGCCACTTAGCGCAGGCCGGCGAAAACCTGACAGCGTTAATATCCCTAACCCCCGCCCTCGGGACTTTCCCGCGCAGGGCTGGTTCCCAACACCCCTAATAGGGCCACCCCTCCAATCTCCTGCTGCCAATGTTCCTTTTCACACTCCATCCGACAGAGTTTAGTGCAGGCCTGCCAACCGCTCCGCAAAGCTCCGCACGCTGTATCACTTAACGGGCTTACTTTGCAGCGGGGCTGCCAATTCCGTCACGCCGTGTGGCTATCGAGCTCGCAGCGTTGAATATATCGGTTCCATTAGGCCGAGCCATCGCTGAACAGTACCTTGGAGGATCGTAAGAATTAATTGTTACGGCGGGCGACCGCCTGTACATTTCACGTGAGACCACTAGAGCCGTGTCACGTTACGCATATAGCATTTTTCATGTTGCGTGGGGCCGCGTTTCAGCAGTTCAGTATCAATTATTACGCCATAGACATAAAAATTAATGTCCGGCTGCCCAATGAAACTCAATTTGCTATTGCATTCGTCAAACGGTGTGTAAAAACCGAGGGAATGGAAACATTTGCTTTGAATGTCTTTCCCAGTAGGAGCTCACAAACTATTTTCCTCATCATTGAACAAATGAAATGGTACATGAAAAAAACCGACTTTCATAATCATTTTTTTTATATTAGTCGCATACGCGCCCCGTAAGGTGTAACTGGAAGTGAGCGCTAATGCACCTATTTATAACTTTTCTTAAACATTCTCAGAAATATAATGAGATCCTTCACAGTTTCAATTGATATAGTCAAAACTGCCTTTTTATGATGTAATTTTCGTCGCAAAATTAACTTACCATAACAATATTCACGTTTAAAGCAATCTTTAATAAGCTCATAGTAGGCTAAGAAAGAGAAGGCTTCCTTGTCGAAATTCTTTAGCAAATATTTAGATGTATAAAAAGTAAAAAATAGTGAACTCTGTTTATTTAGAGTTTTATGGACCATAGTCGTGTTAAATACATTAGCCTTAGTGTGTGAATACCACATAACATATTGCCTTCTTCATATATATTTATAGGACACAAAACGAGAGTGTGGGGAGAATTTTTGGGTAGCACTACTTCATTGGTGTCTCGTGACTTTAATGCTATACAGAAATCGGAGAAAATGACCGTTAGGACCATCTTTAATTTCCTTTTGTTTTACGCAAATAAAATTAAATTACTGGCATTTAGCATCAATGAAAAGGTTTTATAAACCTGCATAAAGTCATCGTGGTGATGGTACTCACGACTCCAGAGAGTACCGCACCACCATCGGTAAGCCGCTATCGAAACACACGTAGCGCAGCAGCTGTGTGGGTTGGCAGAACGACCTATACTGAGGTCCGCCAGGGGCCGAAGCTGCCAATCCATTGGCATCACTTGCGTGGATAGCGACTGGTCGATGCCCCTTTAAATACCGGAGCACTGAGCTGCGGCGGACAGTTCTCTTCAGTGCGCCGAGTCGTGTACAGTCTTCAGTTACTGCCGAGTCTACCTGCTGGAGTGTTCGTCCGTCGTCTCCGCGACTTAAGGCATCGTAGGCCATCTCTGGACTCTATGTAGGCGTTACTCAGAGGCACAGTGACAGGAGTAAAATATTAGAGAACGTGTAATAATTTCATACTTCTAACTGTGCTGGACATTTCACAAGAATAAGCATCATTTGATTATTTCTTCACATTTAATAAGTATCATTTTATTACTAATTGTTGGGAATCGTTGGACTGAAGATAAGGTACGCTGTCCTCCGGCATTCCCAGCAAAATTGTTATGTCGGCAGTCAAGGGGAGGCGGATTCCTATAGGGTACAAGCCGCTGTCATAAAGTTTCAGCAGCCGATCTTCACTTTATGAATGTGCTCCGCCATTTGTTTTAGACAATGCTAGTGAAGTGCTACAATACATTGCCGCGGGAACTTTAGTGTTTACTATAGTACTGCGTATGAATATCTCCAAAAATTTACGTAATTTTATTTTTTCGAAATTATAGTTAAACTTCATTGCTACTTTTCGTATGTTTATGTTCAATCTACCACCCAAGTGCCTAGATACACGTTCCACCAACCACCACTTCATTTTCGGTGTATCGAAAGTACGTCTTACACTTCATTCTGTTCCATGACCCAATTATTAGTTTTCCTATCTCCAGCAATGTCCATTAGATTTTACCAGCGCTTTCCAGTGAATTCTCGGTTGTTGCACTGTTTTCGCGATAAAAATCCATGTTTCACCGAGCTAAGTCCAAAGTATAAGTAAATTAACCTACTCGGAGACACATAAAGCTTTGTTGGAATGCCCAAGCAGTTTATAAAAAGGACTCCAGACCATTTCCATCCTTGTTTGTTTCTTTTGCAGCCTGTCTAGTGGCTTCACATTAATTTCAACCGATTGTGTAGTTGTAACTCGCTGTTACCTGAGAAGCACAAACATTCATTGTGCGTGTATCAAAATGACGCCGACGGCTGACAGTGCGTAGTACAATAAAAACATACAATAGCAGTTTGACGGCTTAGATTATTAAATTCTGAATTTAATTAAGTCTATGTTTATTGTCACCCAGAACAATCTACTTTACACAGTAACCGAACAGAAAAGTGAGTAATGCACATTTCCATTCAAATAACTACACGTGACTCTCAAATTATAGAAGATACTGAACAAACATGACATGCAAACTGAGACTTATTTGTAGATTACTACATCTTCATCCTTCTTTTTCCTCTTCCTCCTCGTCATCATCTTCTCTTGAGCTAGGACGATATTTACATCTTCCGATTTTGTCTAGGAATTTCTTCCGTCATCTACGAAGATAAATATCCGTTTCGTTAGTCTTCCTCCTAGCATCGTATCTATACGTGTTAATTTATTCGGTAAATGACTAACTTTCGTACTCAGCTCTGATGTTATCGTTCTTGATCCCACATAGTGCAGCCATTACTGCGCCACATAACGTCCATCACAGTGGGCCGTACACGCGTTTCGTCTTGATTTCATTATGTCACAGCTCTGAGTCGTGTATTTAAAAAAAAGGTATGGCCATTACATTACATTAATCTCCTTTCTCCTTCTTTGCACATTTTCTTATCTAGTAATTGCGACACCGTCATCTGATATTTATTTACGTAATTTATTACGTAAGATACGTCTTAGAAGTAAGGGCGTAGGTATCGGACACTGGACTTTTTCACTTAAAATATTTTCACATGTTTTCAACTTAAAACCATTTTCACTCAGCTTTCACTCAAAAATATTTCCATCTGTTTTTCACTGTAAAAATGTCCACATCATTTCCTCTTCAAAAATTCCCTCTTAATTTCATGTTGTAAAAAATTTTCGTGTTAAATTCCCGGTAAAAATTACGTGTCTAGATGATAATTTCTCTTAATTCCTCTTTGTTTACACTTAGAAAATATTTCCATATAATATATTTCCACATAGTTTCCTCTTACAAACGCAGCCACTTTTTTGCAAGCACTTTTCATATTCTGCCCGCTTTTTCTGCAACCAATTTTTGGCAGCCACTTTTTCTGCAACCAATTTTTGGTAACCGATTTTGGCAGCCGTGTTTTGCGACCGCTTTTGTTTCGAGCAATTTTTGGCACCCGCTTTTCTGACAGCCGTTTTGTGCGACCGATTTTTTGGCAACCGTTTTTTTTACGAATACCACTTTGCCAGCCGCTTTTTTGCAACGAGTTTGTTGCGATCGCTTTTTTTATAACCGCTTTCTTCAGGGTCAAATTTTGAGGTTTCCAATGGGACCCCTGCCGCCGGTCAGCAACTAGCGAGTTGTAATACGCAACCACTTTTTGGCAGCCACTTTTTCTGCAACGACTTGTTGGCTACCGCTTTTTTGCGAGCACTTTTGGCCTGCCAGGCGTTGGTCAGCGAGTTGTAATACGCTGCTATTTTTTTTTTTTTTTGAGACTTCCAAATGGCAGCTAGGTGTTGCTCAGCGCAACTAGGGAGTTGTCCTGTATGAAAATTGATTTGCATAATTGAAATGTTTTATGTATGTTGAAAGGTGGCTACACTGAGCCACTGCGCCAGAGATTGCGCCAAAGAGTATTATTCAGCCGCCTCCACTGGCGGTGCTTGGGGAGAACTCGTAGTAGTCAGTGCTTGGGGAGAACTCGTAGTAGTCAGTGCTTGTTGAGATGTCGTAGTGAAGAGTGCTTGTCGAGAGGTCGTGGTGGAAAGTTCTTGTTGAGATGTGGTAGTAGCGAGTCGGTGTGGAAATATTGTAATGATTAGAATGGGTTTCGTCAATATATGAAGGTAAAAGAAAAAAATTTTTCATTATCTCAATGTCTTAAATAATGCGTCATTACAGGTTCAGTCAACAAAGCATCTGGCTTGTGTTCTTGTATTAGAGTGTAATTCTGGTTTCCTTACGCAATTACAGTATTTCTATTTTTTTTAAATTACTTCAGTATAAATGATATTTAAAACTTCTTGTCTTATTGAAGAAGAACCGTACCAGATGTGTACGTTGAATCACACTTCCACACACAGAACAGTTACTCTTGTGCTTATTGTTGCCTAGGTTTTATAGTTGCTGGGGACTTAATTAATTAATTGTGCTAACGAAAATTTTCATTTCATTCTTTGTTGTTGTTCTATGCAGTCAGATTGCGTAATAATACTAGTCAAGGCCAACCGTTTACGGAACAGCGTAATCGGACTAACAGCTACGTAAAATAAAAAATGATTTTCAAATTTAATAATAATTAAGCCCCCAGGCACGTGGCGACCGCTGCTTCGGATCGTCCCTTGGAATCCTTCTGATTGTAAAAATAGTAGACAGTAGTATTGTTGTAGTAATTTGTAGTTTAGTAATTGTAGTCTATTTTGCATGTGTAGATTGGTAATTGTCATTCTTCTAATGGTATTTTTTCTCAGAATTTGATTTGTTGTCTTGCATACGCGTTTGACAATTTAGTGCAATTATTTCAAATGTTCGTTAATCGTGTTTGAAGGAAACATTTCGTGTGAATGGTATTGTTGGAGATAAAGTGTCATTGTGTGCAATTTCCATATAGTGACGAATTTTGTATATTTTGTAAATGATTACGCGATCAATGAAAAAGGCAAAAATGATGAATAGTGAATATGACGAAATTGTTAACATAGCGAACTCGCCAACACAGGAGAACAGTGTGATGAATAATGAAGTGGAAAACAATTTAATAAGTCGGGAAAATAGTCCGGAACCATTTCAAAATTTTTCTCAATCAGAAAATTCACAGAATATGAGATTAACGACAGAAGATATGGAGCAGTTGATGAGTGCTATATTAAATTTGGGAGCACGAATGGAAAACACAGTTAGACTCACAAATAGGAACAATTAAAATAGAGATAGGAACAATTAAAACAGAGATGGGAACTTTACGATCTGAATTAAAAACTGATATGAGAACAATGGAAACACGGTTTGGATCTGAATTAAAAACAGAGATGGGAACTTTGGAAACACGGTTAGATTCACGAATAGGGACATGTTTCAAAAATATGAAAGATGAATTAAAGAAAGGAATCAGAGAAGAAGTGCAACCAATTTTGAATTCTCACAATAATAGATTAATTACAGTAGAGATTAGACAAAAGGAACAGGATAGAGAACAGGAAGAAAGAGATCGCGTGATAGTACAAAAATTTTCAGAGTTAAATTTACAACGTGCACACGATAAGGAAGAAATATTTTAGAGAATCGAGGAATCCGTACCAAATGACAGATTAAATAACCTAACACAACAATATGAACAGTTAACTACCAAATGTGTCAATACTGAAACCCGAGTCACGACACTTACGGAAGACGTAAATAAACAGAAAGGAAAAATAGGTGACTTATCGGAAAGAGTTGAGGAGATTTCAGACAAATTGACAAGTCTTAGTTTAAATGGGGACAGAGATTCGGATGATACAGCTCCATTACCATTTGCAGAAACTGAAGAGTACCAGAATATAAATAAGCATGTTGAAAATCAGGGAAAATTTAATGAACGCGTCAAAAGGGAATTTGAAGCATTACAAAAGCAAGTCAAACAAATTGAAGGCGAAATTGTAGGAAAAGAAATTTGGAATCACAGATAGCAGAGGGCTTTGAAGAAAATAATTTGTTTCATTTACGGGATGCAACAAGAGAGAGCCCTGCGGGCGAACTTGACAATAATCGTCATTGGGACTGGGACAGACGCGGTAGGTCTTTGTCGCCACGAGGAGAAAGCTTTGACTATAAACACTTCTTAACTGTTCGGAAGATTAAGATATTTCGCAATTCTAAGAATGACATACATCCATGTGCATGGCTAGATCAATTTATGTACGCACTTCCGCCAAATTTGCCACTAAGTCACAAACTTGAAATTATGTGCAGCTATTAAAGTCCTCAGGGGATTCACTACTCTAAGTGAATATGTGCCGTAGCGTGCATAGGGCCCCGAGCTGTAGTGGTGCTATTTCCCTTTTAGTTTTCTGTACCGCTGCCTACTCTTTTACTATTCTTTGCATCTGTCAAAACAACTCTTCGACTATCAATCTATCTAGAAAGTAAGTAAACAATAACCTGATATGACTATTTTACCTAAATGTGATTTCGGAAATTACCGTTTGGACTTGCTGTACCTTCAGCAGCATTCATTCCTAGTTTAAATGAAATTTTACCTGTTTATCTTCGTAACAATATCACTTCATATGTTGCCGATATTCTTATTGCTAAACGTTCTTGGAGTGAGCAGAACAAAATTTTGGATTCATTATTACGTATTTTTGCAAGAGTTGGCATTACAGTGAACTTGGAAAAATCTGAATTTGGTCGTTCACAGGTGAAATTTCTCGGTCACATTATTTCTACAGAAGGTATTCTTCCTGATCCAGAGAAATTAGACGCTATTCGTAATTATGCTGTTCCTACCACAAAACGTGATGTTCGTAGTTTCCTTGGTGCCTGTAATTTTCTTAGACGCTTTGTTAGATTGGACAATTTGGTCACACCTCGTTTTTGCGAACTATCTGGAAAGTTCTTTTTAAATGAAAATCGGTCGACAACTCTGTTTGGTTAGTTTGTATTCCTGATGAGTGGGTTAATAAGCTGATTTGGTATACGCATTTCAGTTATGCACACTTTGGTCCCAGAAAATGCTTTCATAAATTACGGGAAAATTGCTACTTCAGTAATATGGAAAACGTATTCGATCTGTTCTTGCCAAATACAAATTATGTCAAAAGGCTAAGCCGCCAACAATTTCTCACAGAGCACCGTCGTTTCCTATCATTCCAGCGAAATTAAAGGAGATGGCTGCAGTTGATTTGTTCGGTCCAGTGGTTCGATCTACTAATGGTTTTGCGTACATTTTCGTAGCAGTGGAATTGACATCAAAATATGTGTTACGCAAAGCAACGGCTCGTTCAGCATCTAATGCTTTCATTAACCATTTTCTTAAAGAAGTTGGTCATGTTGATAAGGTTATATCAGATAATGGATCACAGTTTCGTTCTAAAATTTGGCTTCGTACTCTACGACGTCGTAAAATTAAACCAATTTTCATTTCACTTTTTCACCCTCAATCTAACGCTTCAGAGAGATGGATGAAGGAAATCAATAAATTGTGTCGTCTTTATTGTCATCAGAATCACAGAACGTGGGATCAGTATCTTCACATTTTTCAAAACATTCTGAATGAACTTCCTAATGACTCAACTTCTTTACCGCCAATACTGATATTAAAAAACAAGGCACAGACAAATCGCATATCTGAAATCGTTCCTTTTCCGCCTTCACGGAAACTGCGGCATTCTGAAGTTGTCAACCTGGCTCTACAAAATATTGCATCTGCGGCTGCTAGAAGAGAGAAATCAGCTAAGCGTCCTGGTCGTGTAAAAATCTTGTCAGTTGGTCAAAAGGTGTTAATTAAGTCTCATCGTTTGTCTCACAAAGGAAAAGGCTTGTGTCGCAAATTTTTTCTGCTTTATAACGGTCCATATAGAATTCTCAAAATTATTCATGATAACACTGTTGAAGTAGAAACTCTTAAATATCGACGCTCTAAGTGAATACATTATATATCTAACGTTAAAATTTTTGTGGAATGACATACTTTAGGGAAACTAACAGCTACATGTAAACATGCAGAGAATACAAGGATACCGCGCTGTGTTTTGGCGGCGGCACATACTCAAAGCAACAGTCAAGTCTGCGCGCCGCACAAGGCAGTCGTTGACCGCACACAATTACTTCCTACGTCACGCGCCTACAGCTGATCGAGCGCTCAGTGCGAATGCACTGACAGCCGTAAACAAATACACAGTCTAAGTTCTCCGACTAAATTCAGTATAAAGCTATAGTGACTTGATGAATTATGTTATTAACGTTCAGTATTTTTCAGGATACGGTTCTATAAAATCTTTAAGAACTTCAGGTAAATTCTGTGCGTGTCCGACGTTAAGACGACTTGCTATCGAGAAAATTTCAGGAAGAATGTAATTTCGAAGAAGAAACTGATAAACTGAACAAGGTAACTATTAATTGAGTTCATTTTTCAGGTAACATATTTCCACTTAGGTACGTACTTTAGACGTAATTTGCTGCTCGCGATTACGTGATTCATACTTTGCGCTAAATTTCATGTTGTATGAAATTACTTGTGAAGCGACGTGCCTGCGTACGTCAACTGATTTTGAGAATGATTATTAATGAATAGGGTTGTTATTTGTATATTATGCATCGCTTGGCTGCACTGCTTTTTCACTGACGTCATATTTTTCTATTTTGTGCCTGCTGTGCTTATTTATTTAAATTATAATTGTAACCTGATTAATTGTGCTGACTGTGATTATGTATGTAAGTTATACTTTGTGATTTATCTGCTTGCGCCTTCATGTTTACTTATTAAGATGACATATGAATATTTATTTGCTTATGCTGATATGATGCTAATGACCTTTTTATTATGTTAGATAACATATTTGCTGCTGTTCGTGTGGATTGATTATTTACACATTTCTGTTTTGTTGTCATAACTACTCTTTAATTTGGTATATAGAAATGCTGATATACTGTGTACAAACATAGAGTGTAGGTCACACTATTGTATTAATTATAGATTGTTCGCTTGGCAGAGCCTCGTTGTAAGATTTGTGCTGCATCCACTTGTTGACATTCTGTTCTCTACTGGTATATTTACTCGCTTTTGCATGTTTTGCTTACGATCAGTGCCTTATATTTTTAAGATAGGAAAATGAACTGCTATAATTCGACATAAACGACATTAGTACAAGAAACTTCATAGAAGTCACATGAGCTGAGGTTTTATGGAAGCTGTATAAATTTATGCTAATAGGAAGGAAGCTAACGACATGACATACCAAAACTAGGTTTAGACCATTGACAGTTATTACACTGCATTTTTCGTGAGCAATTGAAATAGGAAGTGACACTTGACACAAGAAAAACTCCACATGTTTGCTTCTGTATGCCATAATTCTTGAAGTGGTGTACACACTGTGAAATATTATGATCATTCACACTCCATAATCGTACTTAATTACTGAGAGTTATTCGAACTAAGTCTGTTAGAGGTCATGTATGCATTTCTTTTGTTTGTAATTCATAATGAGTAGAAGATTTGGGTCAGATGGATTACACAGAGGTTGTGTGTTGACAGTGTGTCTTCGGATTGTATGGGATGATGAGGTTTGCATTAGGATTTTATCTGTACTTGTTCGAGGAGACTGACTAGAGGAAAGAGTTGTTATGGAAGTGAAATGATATTGGTGCTAAGGTTTATATGTATCGATGTATTGAAGAGGTATTATTGAGATTATGTGAAGTTGATGATTATTGGAGTTTTTGTGGACAAGAGGTAAGGTAAATGATATTGATGATAAGATTTATATGTATCGACGTAAGAGGTATTATTGAAGTATTGAGATTATGTGATGCTGATGATTATTGGAGTTTTGGTGGATAAGAGGTAAAGTAAGTGAGGTGCATATTTTTTTTGTTGGTCTATATGGAACAAGGAGGATGAAGATAGCAGACTAGAACACTAAAGTGGAAGGAAGATTGTCTACACACACTTTGTTAAATCAATAAGCAGTACATTTTTTTTTTTTTTTTTTTTTTTTTTTTTTGGAGAGAGGAAGTAATTGTACATCTTGGCTCACTGACAGTTGTTCAGCAACCGTACATTTTTATCTGGCTTGGCAAACATTGGTTTTGACTTGATTACTATGATGTTGACTTAACTATTATTGACTGTTATACATTGCTGCCACTCCTACTTGATACACATGTCGAACATCAAATCTTGGACAGAGTTACATTTACACAGTTAACACTATTCAATTACACAGTAGCACTTAATGTGGATGAAAGATGAGTGAGTGTGTTTAGTGTGTTCTCCTTTCCTAATCCTGCCCACATATCTCCTAAATATTATTTTATTTGTTTGTAGTGGCTTGCACTGACACCCATAAATATTATAGGTTTACTGATATTTGTGTATTTGTAATAGTTAATATGACAAATATCTGACATCATTTGTGTGTTTGTTATGATTTGTATGTTTAGTGTAAAAGCATTTGTATGTGCATTCAAACTATTGTTCATGCCTGAACTGTCTGATTAGTGATGGTGAATATTATGAACTGTTACCTGCACTTTTTCAACATAATGGGTGCCACTTAGATATGATTAATTTCTGCTGATGCACTGTGTGATTAGGATAGTGAATATTAAGGACTGTTCCTTGTACTTTTTCTACATGATTGGTGCCACTAGGACATGTTTAATTTCTGCTAATAAACTCTGATAAACAGTGTGATCAGTGATAGTGAATATTATGGACTGCTCTATGGACCTGCTCGCCATTGCTAGGTGCAACTAATGGACTGATTCTACTGAAATAATCTCACTTGTTGGTGTCTGCACCTGTTCAACAATGCTGGGTGCCACTGATGGACTGCTTCTACTGAAATGATGTCACTTGTTGCTGTCTGCACCTGCTCAACATTAGTGGGTGCCACTGATGGACTGTTTTTACTGAGATAATGTGACCTGTTGCTGTGTGCACCCGTTCAACATTGCTGGGTGCCACTAATGGACTGATTCTACTGGAATAACGTCACTTGTTGGTGTCTGCACCTGTTCAACATTGCAGGGTGCCACTGATGAACTGCTTCTATTGAAATGATGTCACTTGTTGGTGTCTGCTTCTGTTCAACATTGCTGGGTGCCACTGATGAACTGCTTCTACTGACATAATGTCACTTGTTGGTGTCTGCACTTGTTCAACATTACTGGGTGCCACTGATGAACTGCTTCTACTGACATAATGTCACTTGTTGGTGTCTGCACTTGTTCAACATTACTGGGTGCCACTGATGAACAGCTTCTACTGAAATAATGTCACTTGTTGGTGTCTGCACCTACTCAACACTGCTGGGTGTCACTAATGGAACTGCTTCTGCTGAGAAATGTGACTTGTTGCTATGTGTACCTCCTCAACATTACTGGGTGCCACTGATGGACTGCTTCTATTGAAATGATGTCACTTGTTGGTGTCTGCACCTGTTCAACATTACTGGGTGCCACTGATGAACTGCTTCTACTGAAATAATGTCACTTGTTGGTGTCTGCACCTGTTCAACATTGCTGGGTGCAACTGATGAACTGCTTCTATTGAAATGATGTCACTTGTTGGTGTCTGCACCTGTTCAACATTACTGGGTGCCACTGATGGACTGCTTCTACTGAAATAATGTCACTTGTTGGTGTCTGCACCTGTTCAACAATGCTGGGTGCCACTGATGGACTGCTTCTACTGAAAAGATGTCACCTGTTGGTGTCTGTACTTGCTCAACATTGCTGAGTGCCACTAATGGAACTGCTTCTGCTGAATGATGTCACTTGTTGGTGTCTGCACCTGTTGACCATTGCTGGGTGCTACTGCTGGAATATCAACTACTTGTTTTTTTTAATCATTGAAAGCATTTTACGTGAACATTTGTATAAACTGAATTTTTGTGTATTATGTAAACTATTATGTAAAGTCACATGTATGAAAAGAAGTTGTATTGCTTACTGTATTTTATATATTAGGTTATTGGAAGGTCAGTGCAAAGCCAAAATTTTATCTAATTATGTGATATTTACGTATTAATATTATCTTTTATTTTTGTCTGTATTTTGTGGACGATTTTGGTGGTATTTTCACCACCAATGCTGGCAAAAATACCATCAAATTCTGGCCCGTGGAGGAGGGGCATATGAAAGGTGGCTACACTGAGCCACTGCGCCAGAGATTGCGCCAAAGAGTATTATTCAGCCGCCTCCACTGGCGGTGCTTGGGGAGAACTCATAGTAGTCAGTGCTTGGGAAGAACTTGTAGTAGTCAGTGCTTGTTGAGAACTCGTAGCAGAGAGTGCTTGTTGAGATGTCGTAGTGAAGAGTGCTTGTCGAGAGGTCGTGGTGGAAAGTTCTTGTTGAGATGTGGTAGTAGCGAGTCGGTGTGGAAATATTGTAATGATTAGAGTGCTTTTCGTCAATATATGAAGGTAAAAGAAAACAATTTTTCCTTTTCTTTTTATTACCTCAATGTCTTAAATAATGCGTCATTACAGGTTCAGTCAACAAAGCATCTGGCTTGTGTTCTTGTATTAGAGTGTAATTCTGGTTTCTTTACGCAATTACAGTATTTCTATTTTTTTAAATTACTTCAGTATAAATGATATTTAAAACTTCTTGTCTTATTGAAGAAGAACCGCGCCAGATGTGTACGTTGAATCACACTTCCACACACAGAACAGTTACTCTTGTGCTTATTGTTGCCTTGGTTTTATAGTTGCTGGGGACTTAATTAATTAATTGTGTTAACGAAAATTTTCATTTCATTCTTTGTTGTTGTTCTATGCAGTCAGATTGCGTAATAATACTAGTGAAGGCCAACCGTTTACGAAACAGCGTAATCGGACTAACAGCTACGTAAAATAAAAAATGATTTTCAAATTTAATAATAATTAAGCCCCCATGCAATGTGTGTGTGTGTAATAAAATGCCTACGAAAGGAAATGGCTTGAATAATTATACAATGCAAGAACTGAAAGACGAAGCGAAAAAAATGGGCTTAAAGTTTATTCAAAGCTGAGCAAACAGCAACTTACTGACCTTAATAATAATAATAAAAGTGAATGGAAAACAACAAGAAAAACCTATTCAGCCACTGACTGATCAACAACTTATTCAGATGATTCATGAAATGCGTAAGTTTTTAAAATTTGAACAATCATACAAATTGTTTTCATCAAACGAAATATACACTGCAATAATTGTTGATTATATCAAAAAATAAAATCCCTTCCTACGTGCCAAATGGAGAACAATATCAAGTTATCAAACGCAGTCTGAAGATTTCATGAGAGATTTTCCAAAAAATTAAACTGGATTGAAATACCTTAAAATCAAAAATTGTCTGAAGATTTCATGAGACAGTTCCAACACTAATTGATCTGGACTCCAATATCATATAATGAAGAACTGTCTTAAGATTTCATGAGAGAATTCCAACATAGATTACACTGCGATCAAATAACATAATAAAAAAAACTGTCTGAAGATTTCATGAGAGAATTCCAAGACAGATTAGACTGGGATGTAGTAGCATGGAAGTGGAAGCTGTCGGAAGATTTAATGAGAAAATTTGAAGATAGATTAGACTGGGGTTTTATGTTGTTGCATCAAAAAATGTCTCAAGATTTTATGAGTGAAGTCGAAGAGAGATTATTTTGAGATGGAATATCATGCTGTCAACCAATGTCTGAAGACTTTATAGCGGAATTTCAACATACACTGGGTATTAATTTTAAGATTTCAGGAACTGTCTGAATCGTTCAAACAAAATATATTATGTCCATATGAAATACTGATCAAACAACCTGAAAATGACTGTCCTATACGCTTAAAAATGGAAATCATCAATTTGTTCTGACAAAATGCAAACACCTTTTTCGTAAAGAATGTGTTGATGGATAGTTAAGAATGAAAAATAATTGTCCAATGTATAGAACAGTTATTAACATGAAATGAACATTTCTTAATGGATCAAAATCCATTAAAAATATTCTTAAAAGTTCTCAATTATTATCCCGAACTTAAGATCATAGTTAAATTTCCCTTCCCATACATAATGATGTAAACCAAAGAGCCATCATGAATAGACACGTATTTTGAGCAATGACAATACTCTTTCGCCTGCTCATATTGATGACATAAATTGGATATGAATTAATGAAAGCGTATGCACTAATTGTAACGCCATTACTCGATTCAGTTATTCTCTTGAAAACTCTAAATGCCCTTTACGCCTTCAAACAAGTGCTAGAAGGATTATTGTTCCACAGTTTTTCGGGAAATATCTCTTTTCGGCCGTTCTTGAGACATATGTTTTGCAGCTTAACATGATCATACAACGACAAGTCTGCATCTTGGTTTCCATTCCTGCTTGTCTGAAACACCACAAACCCAAAATACGTCATGTCAAACTCCCCCCCCCCCAAATGATTTTTCTATAATTTAAAAACCACTGCCCAACTTTTTTAATGGGTACACCACCAGACTTTCTTTTCTCTGCAACTTACCATTCTTAATCATCTTGGGGTTCAAGCTCTTTTTTGGGTGTTTGCTTTAACAATACGTATGTTTTTTGATAGGGTCTGCCTTTAGCAAAACACAACTTAGTTTTTGAACCAAACCATGTTTCCCTGCAGTTGCAGCATCTTCAGTGAGTTTTTATTTTTCATCTATTAAAGGTAACCATTGTTCTATACTGTTTGTATAAAGGTAACTATTAGTTTTTAAATCGTAATTACAGATATTTGAAAAACATATATATTATGAAATTCATACCTTTTTACCACATAGTGTGGTTTTTCTGATGTGTTGTGTTTCTACAGTGACTGTTTTGCTCCACAGTTTGTCATCAGGAACCACGTATACCTTAAAGTAGATAAATTGTTTAAGCTCAAAATTACGATTTGAAAAATTGTTATTTCTATGCCTGAAATTATTTGATTCTGTGTGTGTTTGTGTTTGTGTGTGTGTGTGTGTGTGTGTGTGTGTGTGTGTGTGTGTGTGTGTGTGTGTCTATTTACGTAATGTTTCACTTATTTTTTTTTTCTTCATCTTCATCACTGTCAAACACTATATATTGAGTTACCACAGTCAAAGTCACTGGCACTGTTTCACTGTTAACCAGCTGTAAAACAAACATGGCGGGCAGTGCAACAGTCTAAGGTGTAAAAACAAGATGGCTGATTGTGGAACAGTGGAAGATGTTCCTTGTGGTAGTTCTGAATCACTCAGAGGCGTCTATGATTTTTTTTCCTTTGTGTGTGTGTGTGTGGTTGTGTGTAAGGAGGGGGGGGGGGGAGGATGGAGCTGGGATTGGTGGAATAAGATCTTTATTGGTTGCTCTTGTGTAATAATTCTTTGAGGGCAGAGAATAGAGTACCACTACACAGAGCTGAGTATTCATTTATGGCTTGTTAACCTTCCACTATGGCTTTTTTTATCTGATAATTTTCTTCAATTATTAGTTTTTGTGGGTGGCTGTTGCTGCATTTGGGTATTTTCTAATCTATGTTGATGTTTGTTGGGCTATGTTTCTTGTCCGTGAGGTGTTCAGCAAATGTGGAATGACAGCTATTACTTTCTAATGCTCTTCTGTGTTCTGTGTATCTGGTATTAAAGTTTCTGTTTGTTTGCCCTCATTTTTGGCTTAAACAATTTATCTACTTTAAGGTATAAGTGGTTGCAGATGACAAACTGTGGAGCAAAACAGACACTGTAGAAACACAACACATCAGAAAAAGCACACGATATGGTAAAAAGGTATGAATTTCATAATTTATGTGTTTTTCAAATATCTGTAATTACGATTTCAAAACTAATAGTTGCATTTATGCAAATGGCATAGAACAATGTTTATCTTTAACATATGATAAATAAAAACCCACTGAAGATGCTGCAACTGCAGTGAAACATGTTTCAGTTAAAAAACAAAATTGTGTTTTCCTAAAGGTGGACCCTATCCAAAAAGTATATGTATTCCCATTCTTAGTTAAATTTCCCTCGAGTCTTGTGTCGTCGTCATGGGAAGACGTTGGGTGATGTAAAACTGTTGAAGAAACGCCTGAATGTTCCAACCTGTACATAACGTGCCCTCTTTTCTTGACAATTACTACACTCCATACTTGACTTGGAAAATTGTCAATGACTTTTACATTCGATTTGTCTTCGTAGGCTGTGTAATCTGAACCATCTTCATGAGTCGCGTTAAATGTCATGTGCAAGTAAGCATTATTATCAAACCACCCATGACCAAGTTCGACCTCTATTTCTATATCTTTGCTTGTCAAGTTAAAATTATTTTCAGCGTTCTCGTTCACTGGAAAAGACTGCCACTGGTAACTTCTTACTTTGTTCATATTTTCATTACACAGGAAAAAGGTTTTATTGCACCATTTCCGAAAGCACAGTCACACTGGCACCACCGAAATCTATCACAGAATCGTTTCCATTCGTTGTTGTGACCAACAGATTTTGAACTTTATCGTGAACCAGGAAAAATATCAGATAGCTTCGTTTGTATACAATCGGACTGCCAAACTGCAAATGACCTGCTAGTTCAGCTTTGGTTTAAATTAAGCGATAATATTCGTTACCCTATGCAAATGGTCAGGTCCTTTAGAAATATGCCATCTGCTAAATTGAAATGGACTTTGACTTTATCGGAAGGGATGAGTTTTGGTAGCTGTGCTGCAACAGCGTTTCCTGTAAGCTCCACAATGTGATTCTTCGAAAAGCAACGGCCCAATTCAGTTTCCTCTATCAAAATACAGCTTATGGTGTGAGCTCTGAATTTCGACTCTTGATCTTTAAATTATCAGCCAGCGTTGAACGCTTGCAGACTCTGTATATATTTCTCTAAATTATCTAGACTGTCCTGCCCTGTGGGAATAGGCAACGTGTTAATGACACCATCTTTCTCAAAGTGCAGTCTTTTGTATTCACATGTAACATTTGGAGTTAAAAATGTCGAGTAAAAACCAACCAGCTCCACTTTTGTAAACGCACTTGGTATAAGCACATTCCGCCTTTTTTTCTAAAGTCGAGGACTTATCACTGAGTTCAAAAATTCTGTTCATTTGTTATAATAATACAATGACAAATGACTGGGATCCAAAAATCATGATTCGTGAAAAGAAATAGAAGAAGAAACATGGGAAAGTTTTACCTAATTTTATTCGTTGTGCAATAATAGGACCAATCGGTTGTGGAAAAGCGATGTTGATCATTGAAAATTAAGTTCCAGCACCAGGATGGTCGAACTGGAAAAAAATTAACCACTTGTGTGTTTACTCAAAAAGACTGGTTCAACCGAAATATCAAGAATTTATAGAATGATGGGAGAAAATGGAAGATAAGCACAATGAAGGAATTACTACTTTTATCAGAAACACTGATGAAATTATTCCACTAGATGAATGTGAAGATAATGCAGTTGTCAAAAACTACTTTACCAGTGGGCGACATAAGGACATTGACTGCTTCTATTTAGCACAAACGTACTGAAAAATGTCCAAGCAGATGGTGAGAGATAACGTTAATTTTATGAATATTTTTAGACAAGATGACACAAATTTGAAGCACATCTATGACGAATTTGTGGGTGGAGATTTGAAGTGGAAACTTTAGAGAAATTTGCAGTAAATCTTGGAACGAGGAATTTGGCTTTACAACTGTCGATATGACTCGTAAAGCGAACTCTGGCATGTGCAGGGATAAGATTAAAACGTTTATCAGATTTTAATGGATCAAGATCCATTAAAATTAAACTCTAACACTGCTTTTATTCACCCAACTATTGTGTGAGCTATCAAAGCCCAGCCACTTCACATAAACTGTATCACCTTTCTTTTTCTGCACTTTTTCTACGAGATATACATTAGTTATTCCTGTTCATAGAAGCTTCCTTTAATTTCATCACCACTCATATCCTTCAGCGTGTATGTAGGCGGATTTGTGTTGCTGACATCAACGACTTTAAATAATTCAGTAGGCCAATTTGCTGTGTAACCTTTCTCGCATAAGCCCTTTATTTTGCTAATCCCAACTTAATCACCTGGCACGTACTTGGGTGATTCTATTTCGAGTTCAAGAGTTTCATTTCGTGACAAATCAGTTAAATCTACAGGTCTGATGCCTATTGTTCTATGCACACTGTTGTTGTAATTGTGTATCTACTTGAGCAGCAGGTCGACCCACTTGAAATCACGTTGAAGTGGAAACTGCTTCCACATTTTTTCTTTGAGTATTCTGTTAAACCGCTCGACGAGGGAAATCGCTGGAAAAGTCGGGGAGTGATCTATATTTTCAAGCTTTATCAGTTTTCTGAAGTGTTTCTTGTAGAATTCTTACCGTTATCTGTCTACAAATTTTTGGGCTTCCTTTCTGTCACATGTATGTTTGAGAGCGTTAGTCACATTTTCAACAGATGTGTTGTTAACAGGAATAGTCCAAGCAAATTTTGAGAACACCTCTATCACAGTAAACCAACACTGCATATTTTTATTGATTTTGGATATACTCTTTAGGTTACCAGAATCCATCTCAACCAATCCAGCTTGCCACATCGTATATACCAAATGCTATGACTACTTTCCTTTGGAAATTTTTCTCACCGGTTTGTGCAGTTCGTTCTCAATTTCTTCACGAATATTTACAGTCGTCGACTTCACCTTTTTTATAACAAACTTACTCTCACATTCTGAGTAATTGCGCTCAGGTCTGGCTAGACCATTTTTTGGTAACTATCTGAGGGTGAATTGTAGCTGTGAATCTTTATATATCATATATGCTTCTCGTCATTCACTCATTTCACCAAATAAAACTTGTTCGGCATCTACTGGTACATCAATCTTTTGACCTACGCCTTTTACGCCAATATTCAGATAATTTTTAATACTTTTAAGGAAACGGTCTCACTATCTATTTCATATGGTGCACGGTTTCCTATCAATGTAACTATGAAATCATTGAACATAAACTTCTTCTTCTTCCTGTGATTTTTTCCTTGGAAAATGATTTTTTTTTCTGGGTAAAATTATAATCTGAAACAAATTGGGCTAAACTACTTTTTGTCTTCAATGAAAATTCGAAGACTTGCTTATAATACACCTTCCTCTCTAGCACATCAATCTTACCTAATGAATTATTTATCTCTTTATTATGATGAGCCATGATTCCACTTTGTTCGTCGAATTCAGCTTCCATACATAATCACCGAAAAACTTTTCTAAGTCATTCTTGCTGTAGTGTTCGCTAAGGTCAGCTTTGCTCACACAGTTATGAAATTTTTTAAGTATTCAGGCCTTGTAACAAGATTATTTAAATGCTTTTCTAGATGTTTTGGTAACTACATCATTGCCCTCTATTGACTCCTTTAAATTTACTAATCTCTTACCCTTGAAGTCAATATAACTTTCGTTATTTTGAAAACAATGTTTAATTTCTTTCGAAATTGTGTGGCCTCACCTTCGATTTTTGATGTTACCCAAGTCAGTTTTACTAGCTAATTCTCCTTGTTTTGTCTTATTTCCAAAATCATCAATTTATTGTATCTAGAATTTTATCAAACGACCAACCGTCTGTAAACAGCTTCGAGACCATCAAACATAGTTGCCCACATATATACTGACGAAAATTTTGAACCCTCTCTGCGTTGTGAAACAAATTATCTTGGCCTCGGTAGTTCACTAGCGTTTGTGTAATATCGCCAACAAATAAGTCAAACAAAAATTCAAATTTTTCATAACCAGTCTTGAAATAGCATATCCAGTGAGTGCCTACGTCATCAGACGTATCCAAGTTCATTACTTCTGTTTCGACTTGTTTGTGTTCCAGTTGTAGTTCGTCAATCATAAAGACTGTTGTGTTGGCAGAAGAGCCAACACCGTCTTACTAGTGGGGGTCCGAAATGCACGCTTTTTAGCTCAAGCAGGATGGCGTGAGGAGGGAAGGACTATACTGACCTGAGGTCTGGAACATAACAAGGAATTAGAATTCAGAAAGCGGACGTAATTAGTTTGATACTTAACTTTAATCCATTAATGATGAACGTCGCTCTTGACGGTACATGATTCATAATATTATCTGTTCAGAATAGTAACTGAATATGGCGCCTTGCTAGGTCGTAGCAAATGACGTAGCTGAAGGCTATGCTAAACTGTCCTCTCGGCAAATGAGAGCGTATGTAGACAGTAAACCATCGCTAGCAAAGTCGGCTGTTCAACGGCGGAGAGTGCTAGGGAGTCTCTCTAGACTAGACCTGCCGTGTGGCGGCGCTCGGTCTGCAATCACTGATAGTGGCGACACGCGGATCCGTTGTATACTAACGGACCGCGGCCAATTTAAAGGCTACCACCTAGCAAGTGTGGTTTCTGGCGGTGACACCACAAAGACACCTCTAAAATTTGTAATTTTCAGTTCTTTTACTAACTTTTCTATGTCAAAGTTGGTTAGCGGATTGTTATATTTTTGCATCATTTCTTTGACATTTTTTTTTAAAGGCATGATTTCATAGGCAAACTGGACAACCCTTTTCTTTTCTCCATTTCTAGTTTATGTCTTTTCTGTTCTGCCAACTCAGAATCTTCCTTCTATTTTTTATGGACAGAGCTCGTAATTGCTGCAGCACCACCAGCCAGCGATCCAATTTGCACGTGGTGCAGCTATAATCAGTGGCAAGTGTTTACTCCTGAACCTTCTCTTTTTTGTTGTAAGATATTTAAGTAATTCTTTCACAACAGGAATAGATAAAGTTATGAGTAAATTACCACCTTTTTTACGTCTATTGGTTTTCTGTTTCATCTGTGTATCCGTAAGAAAATTATCAAGAAACCCATGACTTTTCTGTTCATCGTTGGAGAGCTTTATCTTAATGCCTTTTGCTTTTGGCTTGCCGCTAGATGGTACATTAAAATCAATACTAAATCCTTTCCTTCGTACAAATTATATTTTGTGCTTTATTCATTCCGGAATTTCCAGGCTTCGGGACGGCGAAACGTGCTGAAAATTATGAAGTCCAACCGCTATTGTGTAAGCCCATACTTAATTTTCCCTTTCCGAACATTATCCCAGCAACAGCAGTAGAATCTAATCTTTCTCCTAGCGATGCATCTTTGCTGAAAATTCTCTCTTTTGCTTCCTCCTGCAATCCTTTTTCAACTTGATGCCTTTTTCCCAGATCGTTATGGTCTCTGTATGCAATGTCATGTCTCTTGAAAGCTTCATCTAAAGGATTAATTCCTACATCTCCACGCACTAATCTTTTCTCTAATTTAGTGAAAGTCCCGCAAAATCTAAAGCCTGTCAGATGCATTTCTAGCATTGGCAGATTATTTAAAGCCCAGTTGAATAGACCTTTACCATGACTTTCTGACTTCCAGAACGTGTGAGGCAGATTATTCAGAAATCAAATGGCTCAGAGCACTATGGGACTTAACATCTGAGGTCATCAGTCTCCTAAACTTGTAAGTAGGCTGTTTATGTTTTCTCTATGTAAGTAGGCTGTTTAGGTTTTTTTATTGGAAATGCCACCTCTGTATGAAAATCACTGGCTGTGCTGTGTGCAGTCTGTGGCTGCTTTGCATTGTTGTAATACTCGCCATTGTAGTGTTAGGCAGCTGGCTGTGAACAGCGCGTAGCGTTGCGCAGTTGGAGGTGAGCCGCCAGCAGTGGTGGATGTGGGGAGAGAGATGGCGGAGTTTTGAAATTTGTCATGAACTGCTATATTTATATATGATGATATCAAGGTAAATACATTGTTTGTTCTCTATTAATATCTTTCATTTGCTAACTATCCCTATCAGTAGTTAGTGCCTTCCGTAGTTAGAATCTTTTATTTAGCTGGCAGTAGTGGCGCTCGCTGTATTGCAGTAGCTTGAGCAGCGAAGATTTTTGTGAGATAAGTGATTTGTGAAAGGTATAGTTTAATGTTAGTCAGGGCCATTCTTTTGTAGGGAATTTTGAAAGTCAGATTGCGTTGTGCTAAAAATATTGTGTGTCAGGTTAAGCACAGTCTTGTATAATTGTTCAAAGGGGACGTTTCATATGTCGACCCTTAGCCTAGGATACCTCACTGGAATCTTCTGATTTTTTGTTGTAGTTTGTGTAACTAGTGTAGATTTTGTTTATTGCTAGCGCGTAATTGTAGAGAGAATCTCCTTTGTAGTTGCAGTCTTTCATTGTCGTACTGTAAAACAGTTGTGGCATGCATGTAGATTTGCACCAAGTATTTCTCAGCTGCAATTAACTAGATATTATTTTCAGTGCTATGTTAATGTGTTCTCTTATTTTTGATCTACAAATTGTGTTTTTCTGTGTTGTCGTGTGAAATACTGTGACAATAATGGCGTGGGAAAAACGTATTACTAGGCTCCAAAGTAAACTGAGAAATGACAGTGCAAATGAAAGCAGTGTGTTAGCGCCGCAGAGTAATGAATTAACTAATGTTCAAAGTAGTAATTTGGTAATTGTGCATAGGGAAATGGAGCGGGCGTCAAACAATGGTGTAGACAGTGAAACAGGTAGTGAACAGGGAAGCGTTATCGATCGATTGGTCGGCAACAGCTCGCCTCAGGAATCGGGAATGACAGAACACAATATTGCAAATACTGCAGACTCAGGTTTTGGGTTCTCACCGTTTTCTCAAATGAGTCAAGACACATTTTCCGCTTGTCAAAATGTGAATGTTGCCGGTGCAACTTCACTGCCGAAAAGCACTGAGGAACATGTTTCAGACACCAGTGCATTGTTATTACAATTAATGCAACAAATGGGACAAAAGCTTGAAAAGTTAGACACAATGGAACAACACCAGAGACAAACACAGCAACAGTTAGACACAGTGGAACAAAATCTTAAAAAGTTAGACACAATGGAACAAAATCAGAGACAAACACAGCAACAGTTAGACACACTGGAACAAAATCAGAGACAAACACAGCAACAGCTTCAAAAGTTAGACTCATTGGAACAAACTCTTGAACAAACGCGTGAAGATTTAACTACTGAGTTACATAACATTGAATCGAAATGTCAAAAAGTCTGTAATGACGTAAAAACTCAAATTTGTGAGCATTTTCAACCTATTTTTTCGCGGCATGAAAAGGCATTACAGAATCACGAAGCAGCCATAAAGGAACTGCAAATTATTGTTCATGAAAATCATGAGACCTTGCAAGCTAAATCTGACTCAGTTGCATCTACCGATTCGGTTACGCAACTTGCAAAAACTCAGGAAAACTTAAAGAACACAGTAGATTCGATTTCAACACAAATGGACACTCTGAAACTTGGTTCAGAAAAACACATTGAGGAAATGTGTTCACTATCGGAGAAAGTAGCCGAACTTTCGGATCAGTTCACTAACTTATCTACGAAGGTAGATGATAATCTGAACGACACAAAACCGGTAGTCTTTAATGACACAGAAGAGTACGAACAAATTAGGAAATTCAAACAAAATCAGAATCAAATTAATACACAACACCAAAGAGAAATGCGGGAAGTACAAGATCAGCTGACACAGGTAATACAAGAATTACGTATTTCAGAGGACACTCGCGCCCCAATAAGGGAAGAGGGACATAGAAATACGGAACAGCCGCAAAATAATAACACAGGGCATTTCGGTAATTATGAAAGAAATTGGCAAGGTACACCGAATTTTGAGATGGAACCGCCGACACGACGTAACAATGACCGATATGCTACTCGCCGACACGATGATTTTGACTATAAGCTGTTCATTACTACACGTAAATTCAAAACGTTTAAGAATTCTGCCAACGACATTCATCCACAAGCGTGGCTCCATCAATTCTCTCATTGTTTCCCTCCCAACTGGTCATTGGAGCACAGGTTAGAATTTATGTGTGGCTACTTAGAGAATGAACCAGCTGTAAGAATGCGATCGGTCATTCACGATTGCCACAGTGAAGGAGAATTTTACCATGCCTTCCTCTCAGCATATTGGTCTCAAGCCACACAAGACCGCGTAAAACATAGCATCATAATGATGAAACATTTCGAACAATCTGAATTTTCCAGTCTTGTGAACTATTTCGAAGACATGTTGCACAAGAATCAATACCTGTCAAACCCATACAGCCCGTCAGAACTCATCCGCATGTGCTTAATCAAACTGCCTGAACATTTACGACATATTATTTTAGCAGGACGTTGCAAAGACGACATTGAAGCTTTTCAGGGACTGTTACAAGAATTAGAAATTGACACAGACAGTCGCGGGATGCGAAAACAGGAAAACAATCACTACAGGTCACATCCGTCACAATTCCGTGACGACAGAAACGATAACTGGACGCGACAAGACTATTCTCACCACACAAATCGTGACCAAAATAGACACCACCCGTATGACAACCGTTGGCAGAGTAGTCATAATTACAGGGAAAGATCACCTCTCCGCAGTAATGACTATCACAGAGACAATCAGAGAAACAGACAATATGGGAACCAAAATAACTATTATCAAGGGAGACAGAATAACGGTCCAGCGCGCAGTTACGATTCAGGGAGAAATTCTCCACCACGTGACCGACAAGAAAGAAACTATCGAATCTACCGACATGACAACAGACGATATGATCGTAACGACAGACCTGAACTGCATCAGAACTGGCGAGATTTAAACAGAGCAGGGCCCTCTCGTCACGGTGAATTTGTAGAAGTTAGGTCTCCAAATCCCAATAACGACGCGCGCCAACAAAGAGACAATAGGCAATGACTCACACTGCTGGCAGCCACAATACGTACTTATGAAACTGACGACGCAGCTGCCGTAGCTAGTAATTACGTAAAAATGGAAGACATTAGGGACATCTTACTACAGGAACAGGACGTAAGACATAACAAAATTGCATATCCTGTGATTCACATTACTGTAAATGACGTAAAATTTACGGCAGTACTTGACTCTGGCAGTCCCATTTCAGTAATTAGTGAAACAGCGTTTAGCAAATGCAACAAATCGAACGATTGCCCCACACTTCCGTTACGTAAGATTAAATTACAAGGTGCAATCTTTGGAAAAAGTGTAGATGTACGCCAACAAACCAACTTAGAATTCTTTTGTCAAAGCCACAGCTTCTCTATGAACTTTCTTATTGTTCCATTATTGTCGACGGAAATTATACTGGGAGTTGACATTTTGAATGAATACAAAGCAATCTTAAGCTTTCACGATGCTGAAATAAGTTTAGAGAAAGAAGGTAAGTCAATAGCTTTGAAATTTGAAGACTGGCTCTCAAACCATGATGAGGAAATTAATCGGCTTTACCTTCTGTTAGATAACAGTTCGGAATTTTCTACGGAACTAGACACTAACAATCACTCTGCAAGTACTGACAGGGATGACATCGACGGCATGTTTGAAATTAATGAGTTAATTCAGAATAAAATTCAAACAATTGAGAATTGTAATGAAACTGATAGGCAGGACCTTTTTGAGATTTTACAAGCACATTCCACAGTTTTTACTCATAAAACAGGAACAATCAAGGGATTTCAATACCAATTTCGTGTTCGTGAGCGTACAAAATTTTGTGTTAGACCATATGTAATTCCAGCACATTATAGGGACCGTGTTAGAACAGAAATACAATCTATGCTCGACGAGGGCATTATTGAGCCTGCAGTAAGCTCATACAACAATCCATTACATGTTGTTGAGAAGAAAAATGGATCGATCAGGCTTGTCTTGGATTCGAGACAAATCAATACTATCATTATTCCTGAAACAGACAGGCCGCAGACGATGGAAGAACTTCTTCAAAATTTTAATGGTGTAAAAGTGTTGTCTTCCATTGATCTCAGATCCAGCTTTTATCAGATCGAACTTCATCCAGAATGTAGAAAATACACAGCTTTCCTTTGTTTCGGCGTTTGTTATCAGTTTCGGAAACTTCCCTTTGGTTTGAACATCTCTTCAGCAGCATTCATTCGCGGGCTAAATTCCATATTGCCTGAGTTCTTAAAACGTCACATCACCTTATATGTGGACGATATTCTAATAGCAGAAGCTTCATGGGAACAACATAATCGCATCCTCAACAGTTTGTTACGCATTTTTGCAGAATCTGGAATTACAGTTAACTTGGAAAAGTCTGAATTCGGTAAGACAAAAGTGAAGTTTTTGGGACATATTATTTCTTCTGAAGGCATTCAGCCGGATCCTGAAAAGTTAGAAGCAATCAGAGCCATTCCAGTTCCATCTACAAAAAGACAAGTCCGCAGTTTTCTAGGTCTCGTAAATTTTTACCGTCGTTTTCTGAATATGCAAATTCTTGTTACACCAAAACTTTGTTCTCTCACTGGAAAAAATACTATTTGGAACTGGGACGAACAAGCACAGTTGGAATTCAATTCTTTGAAAGAAGCGTTACTTCACGCGCCAATATTAGCTCATCCAGATCTATCACAAGATTTCTGCCTTAGCACGGATTCTTCTAAAGTCGGTCTTGGTGCCCACTTATTTCAAGAAGCCATAGAAAATGACATTACTGTTCAGAAAACCATTGCTTTTGCTAGCCGAGTGCTAACAAAATCTGAAAAAAATTATTCCGTTACTGAATTAGAAGCTTTAGCTATCGTTTGGGCATTTAACAAATTCCGTTTCTTTCTTTCTGGTAAGCACGTAAAAGTATACAGTGATCATCGTGCATTACAATTTCTTATGTCTTCAAAATTAAATCATGACAGGTTGAAACGTTGGGCATTGTTTCTCCAAGAATTCCGCTTCACAATAGTCTACATTCCCGGCAAGGAGAACATTGTTGCGGACGCACTGTCACGCGCACCGGCTGGGCTTGAGAAAAGTAACAAAGAAGGCAACCTCGAGAAAAATTTCAGTATTCTTTACATTCAGAAAGTCGCCTTTGAAAACTTCATCACCACATCTTTAAAAGACATTGCTCATGAACAAGATAAAGATCCGATTTGGAGAGACATCAAAAGTAAATGGCATGAAAAGACACACACTCAGATTCGGCATTATTACCTGGTTAGAAACAACATACTCTTCAAACGCTGCACTGTTGATGACAAGCTATGGGTACTTTGCATTCCAGACGATTTTGTTAATAAGCTCATTTGGTACATTCATTTCAGCTACGCACATTTTGGCCCACGAAAATGTTATCATATTCTTCGAACGACTTGTTATTTTAACAATATGGAAAAGAGAATTCGAAGAGTCTTGTCTATTTGTAAACTTTGTCAAAAGGCGAAACCATCTACTATCTCCCATAGTGCTCCGCTGTTTCCTATCATTCCTTCTAAATTAAAAGAATTTGCTGCTGTTGATCTCTTGGGACCGCTTGTCAGAACATCTAATGGATTTTCGTACGTTCTAGTCGCTGTTGAACTTACTTCAAAATTTGTTTCTTTCACTCCGTTACGTAAAGCCACTGGACAGTCTGTATCCAACGCCTTTGTTAAAAATTTCTTACGTGAAGTTGGACACGTTAGTAAAGTCATTTCAGATAACGGACCGCAATTCAGATCTGCTGTTTGGTCACGCATGCTTCGCAACCATAAAATCAAACCTGTTTTTATTTCATTGTACTCACCACATTGTAACCCGTCTGAACGGATTATGAAAGAAATCAATAAGCTTTGCAGACTTTATTGTCACAGAAAGCATCAGCATTGGGACAGATATTTACACTTATTTCAAAATGTGCTGAATGAAATGCCTCATGATTCCACTGCTTTACCACCTACTCTTGTACTAAAGAATGAAGAACCACCGAACAGAATCAGAGAGCTTGTACCCTTCCCAAATACACGTAAACTTCGACACAAAGACATAATTGATTTGGCTCTTAAAAATATAAAATCTGCAGCAGACAAAAGGAGAAAACTACACGGTAAAGCAAATGCAAAGAAATTGTATATTGGTCAGAAAGTTCTCATTAAAGCTCATTCATTGTCACATAAGAAGAAACACTTGAGTCACAAATTCTTTCTAGTTTACAATGGACCTTACAGAATCCGACGTATACCACATGATAATTGCGTTGAAGTTGAAACTCTGCGTACTAGGAAGAGTAAAAGTTTACACCACATTTCACATGTAAAACCGTTTATTGAAAGATAATCTGCTTTTTAACTTTGTCTTTGCCATAAAACTTTTCACTTCACATTTCTAGTATGCTTTGTCAGATTTAGAATCTGTTAACATGTAACAATGTTTGAAGTTAAATATCCAATGAAGAACCAAGAGAACTTATTTAAACAGAAATGACGAATGCATTGTTATAGTGAACAGACGTCACAGTGTTATTGTGTGTGTACATTCTTGCTTGTTTGTTGCACGATTACGTAACGACTATAAGGCTCACATACTTAGAACATTTACCAGTACTGCTAATGAGATTTTAATGCAACATTTTGGTTTATTTGAAAATACATTATGGATTCAAGGTGCATTCTGAGAGATACCAGGTGACACAGTGGTTAGTTTATTTGACAGCTACATGACTATATCACGACGCTACTAATGTGTGACACAATTTACCTTGTTGCTTTTGCGGTGTATCTGTTTTATATCTGCACAGTTTTCTGAATTCTTCTGGGAAGAAAAACATGTTTTAGTAGTAACTTTTGTGGTATAGCAACAATCAGACAGCCTTTTTCGTGGCATAACAATACGTTACTGTACAGTACTTTCTTCATCACGCCAATAAGCATAATAACTAAGACATTTATACGCAAAGCATTTCACTTTTGTGTATTATGAGGTAAGTACATTGACTTATGCAGAACTTAGCTTTCGGAGGACGATAACTACGACACTTCCACACAGATTATGTTACAAGACGCACAGTTTAGCGCTACAGTACACGTATTTGAGTGATCAATTTTATACTTAAAACATTTATTTTTAAAGATTTTTGAATTACAAAGAAAGTTTTCCGTGATATATTTCATTCCATTGGTGTAATCTGTAACACCTGAGGGTATAATTACATTAATCCTCAGGGGGGTATACGCCTACTTTGTGTACCATGTGTTTGGCAACCACAAGGAACCCTAGCTAATATGGTATTTGCTTATACAACTTTACACATCGGTACCATATTTCTCTAACACACAAATTACACAGCTATCTGATCATGTAACTGAGAGATAAACTTTTTTTATTACATCAGTGACAGATGTTTACGCAATTACACAGTTGGATAACTACACACTTATGAAATTGTATTTTGTCTGTACTTTGTGAAATGCTCATATTTTTTCGGAACCATTGTGATACTATGAGAGCTTTGAATGATGTATTTGTATGGATTCATGATTTTTAAAGTACGTTGGAGGCAGATGACACTTTTGACATGAGCAGAGAATTTTTTTAATTATTGGAGGAAGCTACGACGATTTTGAGATTTGACTGAGGTGTTATGATGTTATTTTTACGACGACGATGTGTATTATGCTGCTGAGGTATGTTTATGATTAATAGACTGATGCTATATGAGTTATTTGATTATGCTACTTATCTGTTATGATGCAATATTGAAGAAGTGTCGACGAATAAGGTAAGGAGTAATGAAAGTGGTTAGGGACTCTTGACTTTTGAAAAAGGATGTTGGAAACCGAGAATCGTACTTTAAGAGTTATGAAATGTGTGTGTAAATGCGTGAATGTATCACAATGCCGGAGAAAATTTTTTTGGACACTGTTATATTCATAGGATTTTGTTTCTACACACTTGCAACGCAAATTCTCGACCCGTGAAATTTTGTATATGAGACTGTCTCTGTAGCAGAAACTGCTGTCGTAAATATTTCCGTAAGAAAGTGACCACCTGCACGTGCGTCGTCGGCACACAGCTGTGTCAGACACCTGGAGAACAAGCCATTAGAGTGAGGGCCTTTCCAGAGGCACAGGTAGAAAAAAAAAAGGCAGGCCTTATCCTCGCCATTGACATTCCTTTAGAGAAAATATTGCAAATGCGACACCCTCATTACTTCCATTAACCTTGCTATTGATATTCCTTTGTAGAGGGCATCGCTAATGCGACACTCTCGTTACTTGAAAACATATGATTTTTGTAATGCGTTGTGGGCACACAGCTGTGTCAAACACCTGGAGAACAAGCCATTAGGGTGTGCCTTTCATCGCTAATGCGACACCCTCGTTACTTGAAAACATATGATTACTTGCACTTTGTGCTAATTACTGCAATGCTTATGAATTGATGGGAAATATTCGTACATCTGCACACCTGATTATGACAAGTGTCTTTCTATGAGAGTTGAGAGCTACTGACTTACGAAATGCCACATGACTATTGAATGATATTTTTATGCTTTGCTTTTCATAGTTGCTTATTTCATTTGATGTCTGGTTTCCAGCTGTGTTGCAGCATTGCTTTTATAAAATGAAATGCATTTGCTAATGTGAACACTTTCTGTCAACAGATCTATTAAATAATTATTTTATGATCCACATTCTTTAAAAAAGGAGCACTTGGAAAGGAAAGAACAATAAGAAGGAACTAGTAACAGTAACACATAATTTTCTTTTCAAGTACATGGTAATATTTTTTTTTACAATAAGTTGTTATGATGCACCACTTTAATTTACATAGGCATTAAGATGTGAATATACACTTCCCTTATCTGCATTGTTGTTTTTACTGTAATATCTTTTCTGCTTGAGCTTTGTCATGTTTAGATATAAGTTATTACATTTACTGCTGCTTGCTTTGCCAATTTCCATTTTTTTGTATCATTGCTGTTTGTATTAATTGTTTTGTACTGCTGCATTGCCTCGTCCCTTAGTATATATATCTCTGAGCTCAATAGATTTAAGTTAGCTTAAGAGGGGGTAGACTATATAAGAAACTGATTATGGAGAATAGGTAAAGAATGCAATGCGAAGTTATATGAAAAAGATTTGGGCCCAAATGAGTATCGTACAATCAGAAATAATTATTTTGAAAGAAATATGAATAGAACACAGGAAGGAGGTATAGATAGGACTTTTTGGGAATAATGATGAATGAAGGGCGATCTCCGAGAAGTAAAGAAAGTTTTGTTTGCAAAATACTGCAGTAAAACAAACCCTGTCCTTTCCTTCTATTATTCCGCTATATGTTTGTGTACCCTTGTGTATTTGTGTTTTTCCTGTCTTTATGTGTTTAGCTGATGAGAGCTATGTTGTAGAATTTTTCTAATACTCTGTTATTTTCTTTGTAAAGATGCTTAGACATTATTTATTCTGTTTTGTTTTAATGCTCATGTGTAAAGTTGATGTTTCAAAAGTTATTCCGATCGTTTATGTATTTACTTATATCATAATTCCTGTAACACTGATGTATATGTTTATTTCTATTCTGTTGTAAAGCCTGTACTACAAATGTTATCTGTATTGTTATGTTTTCATGATGTATTTTGTATCTTTGTTACTGTATTCTTCTGCTATAAATTTGTAATTGACACCGGTTCATCTAATTAAGTAACTTGTACGTTACATTTCACTTCACACGTTTCTGTTGGTCATAGTATATGGACAATATGTGAGAAGTAGGGACTGATAGTGTTTGCACGTGTGTAAATAATTCAGCAAGGGACTGGACAACAGCATTGCTGGGTCTAAGGACAATTCCACAAACTTTGTGAGTGCACAAGTGGGGGTATATGGACTTGCTATCTTCTCTGCAAGCCTCTTCGATGGTGATTGTGCACCTGCACAGTCGCAACAGATGGCTGCTGGCCATCTCTACAAGGACTACAGTGGGTCTGCATCTCTGATGGCCCACCAATACCATTATTTCTATAGGGACTGCAGTGGGTCTGCACCTCTGGTGGCCCACCAATACCATACTCTCTACCAGGACTACAGTGGGTCTGCTCTGTGATGACCTACCTACCAATCTTCTTCAAACTGTCGAATGACTCTGCTGTGGATTTGCTCTGTTGTGGCCCATTACCTGTCTGCATGTCGAGAGTCAGCACTGTCTTTCCATTGGAAGGACAACACTACTTCTTCAAGACTGCATGGAAATCCACTACTTCCGTGTGCATTCTCTTTTACTGCTCAGACTTTGAGAAAAACACTGCTATTCTACTGTTATGTACGATTAGGACTGTCTTTATGGACTGTGAGAAATTTTTAGCTTTTGACCAACATTGTATCAATAAGTGTGTGCATTTGATTTCTTTGTTATTGTAATTATGAAAAAATTTTTCAAATCTGTATTGGGCACTGCCCAAACCAATTTGTAAAATTTTTTGTGGGGAGCATGGGGGCTATGTAAGTAGGCTGTTTATGTTTTCTCTATGTAAGTAGGCTGTTTAGGTTTTTTTATTGGTAATGCCACCTCTGTATGAAAATCACTGGCTGTGCTGTGTGCAGTCTGTGGCTGCTTTGCATTGTTGTAATACTCGCCATTGTAGTGTTAGGCAGCTGGCTGTGAACAGCGCGTAGCGTTGCGCAGTTGGAGGTGAGCCGCCAGCAGTGGTGGATGTGGGGAGAGAGATGGCGGAGTTTTGAAATTTGTCATGAACTGCTATATTTATATATGATGATATCAAGGCAAATACATTGTTTGTTCTCTATTAATATCTTTCATTTGCTAACTATCCCTATCAGTAGTTAGTGCCTTCCGTAGTTAGAATCTTTTATTTAGCTGGCAGTAGTGGCGCTCGCTGTATTGCAGTAGCTTGAGCAGAGAAGATTTTTGTGAGATAAGTGATTTGTGAAAGGTATAGCTTAATGTTAGTCAGGGCCATTCTTTTGTAGGGAATTTTGAAAGTCAGATTGCGTTGTGCTAAAAATATTGTGTGTCAGGTTAAGCACAGTCTTGTATAATTGTTCAAAGGGGACGTTTCAAACTACTTCAACCTAACTAACCTAAGGACATTACACACATCCATGCCAGAGGCAGGATTCGAACCGGCGACCGTAGCAGCAGCGCGGTTCCGAACTGAAGCGCCTAGAACCGCTCGGCCACAACGGCCGGCTATTCATAAACCGAATTAAGTACGGAATTCCCTTTGGATTGGTCAATATAAAGTCATTAAATTTACTCGTGAGCTTTTTCGTTAAGCCAACTTTTTCGTTATGATAACTATCGTTTCCTGCATTCTCTTCACCGTGAATCACCATCAACCTGACAATTAAATTTCTGACGTCATTCATCCAAACATACTCTACAGTTGTATATCTTTTTACAAATCCCATTCTTCCTTTGCTGCCTGGCGACTTTAACGTCGAATTAGTACGTACGTTTCTTAATGACTGCCAATGACAATTAGACGTGGAGGCATTAATAAATTACTCCAAATCATACTACTTAATTTCGATTAAGAACTGTCGCCCGAGTGGTTAATAGAAGTTTGTCGATATGGTTAGAGAAAATTCTTGCTGTTCACCAAAGCTGCCTGGGTGCACGAATGTGCGACTTCTGTCTCTGGGGTCTTGCTTTTTTTATTTTAATAGGGCATTTCGCCAAGTCAGATACAGTTTGCTGATGAAGGCGCTCTATGGGACCAGTCTCAGTATACGAGTGTTAGGTATTATCCAATATTTTTAGTGGTATTCTAGCATCTGTCGTACTGAATGGACAACTTACTCCCCCAATCACAATCCGACGGGGCTTAGCTCAGGGGTGCCCCGTCTGCTTGTCGCTTTTGTCCTGTCCCTAGAAATTGTGCTTCACGGCATTGCTGATCAGTTATGTGATGCTATGGTATTACTACGTCATGTCAATGACATACCCTTCCTCAAGGATATATTGGATTCATCTTGGTCTCTCTCTGGGTCCCGGATTAATGAACGAAAATGTACCCTGTACTGTTTATAACGCCTCTCCTTCTTGATGATTTAGTTTGATTTGTATTTGGCCTCGGCTAAAACTCGGTGACAGTCGGTAGAGCGTTGAGATCGTTATCAAGCCACGAAGGCGACCTTACACAAAATAACAGTGCTGAACCGAAGTGTCGACGTGCGTGAGATATTTACTTCACCAAGAATCGTAATTAATCGTTCGTAATCGATGTTTAACTGATTAATGATGAAATATTAATGATAAAACCAATACAGTCACATCCACAACAAATTCCCTACAAGCTGGTCGTAATTTCAAATTTCTAAGAAATGGTAACAGTGGGCTTGTCATTTGAGTCAAAGATTCTACACAAGCGCCGAGCGCTACAGTCAAATATGTCGCTGCGCGTAATTATTACTCGGGAGTTTTATGTCAATAATTTGATAGAATTTGAAATCACAAATGCACGACTTGGCACAAGAGGGCGTTTTATTGCACAATATCAGTCACTTCTTAACCGAGCCTTGAGAAGAAAACTTTCCCAGGTGTTGGGGGGGATTTAAATTATATGCTTCGGACCTATCACTGAAGTTCCATAAGCCACTGGCTATTATGAATGAAAATTGTCTATCAGTGTTCGTTGCCTAAATCACTAAGTAATGTTTAGTTCAATTATCTAGTTAAAAGTTCACTTTAGTAGGTAAAAGTCCTCCGTTCGAATTGTAATGCCGTGATATTTGAAGTCAGAAGATCGTATTACTGCGTCATAATAGATCGCAAGTATTCAATCTCAAAAACAATCTAAGCGCGCCTACATGTGCGAGCATTCAAATATATAACCTGCTTCGGCTAACTAAAAAATGGTTCAAATGGCTCGGAGCACTATGGGACTTAACATCTGAGGTCATCAGTCCCCTAGAACTTAGAACTACTTAAACCTAACTAACCTAAGGACACTACACACATCCATGCCCGAGGCAGGATTCGAACCTGCGACCGTAGCGGTAGCGCGGTTCCAGACTGAAGCGCCTAGAACCGCTCTGCCACACAGGCCGGCTGCTTCGGCTAACTCTCCTAACGTTGTGACAATGCATTGAATTATACTTAGTCATTACTCACGATTCCCAAAGAGTACTCACACGGAGTATTGGTTCAAATGGCTCTGAGTACTATGGGACTCAACTGCTGTGGTCATAAGTCCCCTAGAAGTTAGAACTACTTAATCCTAACTAACCTAAGGACAGCACACAACACCCAGCCATCACGAGGCAGAGAAAATCCCTGACCCCGCCGGGAATCGAACCCGGGAACCCGGGCGTGGGAAGCGAGAACGCCACACGGAGTATTCTTTGGTATCGTTGGTTCTACTTTGCGAATGTTAATTTATGCTAATTTTGCGATTTATTATGATTTTGATTTTAATTTTACTGAAATTTAATCTTTATTTCGTAGATTGCTAAATTGTCAAGTCATAGATCCCTGATTTAATTACTTGTTATTGTCGTAATAATAGTGATAAATGGAACTTCGTTCGCTATTTCACTTTTCTGGGAATTTGGGACTTGGGGGGAAATTTTTGGGGTATTGGGAGCTAATTTTTGCTATTTATTTCTCGTCCGAGGAAGTGGCATTCCATGTTGCTGGGTTTACATCAAGTTGTCATCCCAAGGGCAATGGTGGTTGACCGCCACAAATCGTTGGGGATTACCATTGATTGCTGCCATATGAAAATAGCTACACTCAACTGGTGGCGGGTGACGGATCGAATTCAACGGGCTATTTGTGAACACGAACGCCGTTCCATTAGCCATCTTCACATAGTTCGGATCTTAGATCCTATATTTTTAGTAAAGTGTATTACATTTCACGAGCGTTCCCGCTCTCCGCAACGATGGTGCGCAAATTGATGCATTTACCCGGCCGTTTGCCATGGAAAAGTAATGTTTTTTCTACTCGTGTGTTTTTCGCCACTATGTAGTGAAAGTGCCCTGGAAATGGCAAAGACTTCCACGTTACGGTGTTTTATTTGTACTGTGATGCATCTTGTCTTTAACCATCAAGGTATTTGATGACTTTTTCTGTTGTTGTGGTGTCTTCTCTTATTGTGTACTTCCTAGAGAAAAATTTCGTCTTCCTTTGAGTCTCCAAATTGTGAAAGTTATATGTAGCAAGTTATACTTTCAACAAAGATAAAAATTAAAAATCAAAGATTAAATCATTAAATATAACATAAAAATGGGCCATTACCATGTGAGGAACCGGCAGAATGAGAGGCTGGTGGGGGTGGGGGTGGGGTGGGGTGGGGTGGGGTGGCGTCGTTGACGGACCACGGGATTCCATCTCTGCCCACCTTGTCTCCACCTGGCCTGAAGGTGACTGTGTCCGTTCTTTCCTGTAATGTAACGGAGCCCTAGTTTTATAATTGCGTGTTATTACGTTTTCCGAACAAATGAAAGAAAAATAGCTCAGCCATCAATGCGTCATCATCATCATCATCACCATCTCCTTCCGAGGATTAGGTGCTGAAATCACCTGTTCCGGTCTATCATCCATCATTTCTTACGACATCCTGCTAATTCTCTCTTTCCACTTGTACAATAATTCATTACCTCGCTTGCAATGTATTTTCTGTCATTCTGTCAACATGATCCATTTCATTCTATTTTCTTCTACCTTGTCATTAACTGAAAAGGTTTCTTAAACTGATGCTATCGTTTATATCTTAATTTTGTTCATTTTATTACAACCTCTTACATATCTCATGAACTTCATCTTTGCTGCTTGTATATGTGACTTTTCTTTTGTATCGTCCATGGTTCGGAACCATATACAAGAGCAGGTACAGTCATAACTTTATAGAATTTCATTTGTGTTTCTTTCCTGTTTTTCTTCCGGAAGTTTATCCAGTTGTTCCGTTGATAGCTAGATATTTATAAACTTCTTCTCGATGTCCACATGTCTGAAAAAAAAGCTGTTAAAATATGGGGCGGGAGTTTTTCCTCATTCCAGGCTCTCCGGGTCGGTCCCACGTGCACCCAGCCCAGCCTGCTATCGAACTGAGTACCAGGAATGTTTCCCGGGGGTATCAAGAAGCTGAGGCACGACAACAAAATGAGTGAGAGGTAGTTGTTTACTGGACAGTTAGCATTGCAACAACCAATCGGAGCCCGAGTTTAGACACTACTTTTTTCACGCACGCAGATGGCAGAAAAGTTTCCTGAGTGTGGTACCGCGTTGACCCAGAAGAAGGCCGCTGCAACCGTCGACGAGACATTGGGTTTTCTCCAGCAGCAGTAGTTTTATACATTATGACGCTGTACCATACCCAGAAAACTTTTATGTCGACTGACTCTGGCCGCTTAAGACTACGCAGTTATACGCACAGAGATATTATATCACCCTGATACCTGTATTTCCAGATAGAGCTTGTTTGGGGTAACTTGGCAGCTGCGTAGAAATGCATTATCTCTAATGGCGCTGGGTTAGTCCATCCCTCTGATCCGAAGGACCAGCCGCCTCAGCTGCGTCTCGCCAAGTGTGCTGTGACCTTAATCTGTTATGAACAAAACAATCTCTTCCTGCCTCAGTCAAACTGCGTGTATGGAGATGGGCACATGACGGCTGTATTATAAATTACATCAAACGATTTAAAGAAATTACTCGTTAAAAAATTGATTCTACCTCGTCTGATACCTTCCTCGTAAAAAAAAAAAAAAAAAAAAAAAAAAAAAAAAAAATTCTCTCGGATTTCATACCCTCATTCATTAGCTTCTTAGTGAACTGTCGGTCGTTTCGTTAAATTTCCAAGTTTAGATATATTCCTGATGCGAAATTCAAATCATTAAAACAATTCAGGGGTTGCTATGATTTCCCCTTGTGTGCATGTTCAGCCGTATATTCCTTCGTAAGATATGTAGATAATGTTCTGAGTTTTTCGGTAAGGCCGGCCGTTGTGGTAGAGCGGTTCTAGGCGCTTCAGTCTAGAACCGCGCGACCGCTACGTTCGCAGATTCGAATCCTGCCTCGGGTATGGATGTGTGTGACGTCTTAGGTTAGTTAGGTTTAAGTAGTTCTGAGTTCTAGGGGACTGATGACCTCAGATGTTAAGTCCCATAGTTCTCAGAGCAATTTGAACCATTTTTTCGCTAAGCATGAGGCCGGGACAGGCGGATTAATAGGCAAAGCAAACCCCTTATGTAATATCCTGCTTGACACAGACACGTCGTTTGAGTATCTGTGCTTAACGTTGCAAAGCGATATGAAATGGATCGAGCACGTGAGGATTGTGGTAGGAAAGGCGAATGGTCGACTTCGGTTTATTGGGAAAATTTTCGGGAAGTGTGAAAGTGTGGTTCATCAGTAAAGGAGACCGCGTATATATAGGACGCTGGTGCGACCCATTCTTGAGTACTGCTCGAGTGTTTGCGATCCGTACCAGGTAGGATTAAAGGAAGACATGAAGCAATTCAGAGGCGTCCTGCTAGATTTGTTACTGGCAGGTTCGAAAAACGCGCAAGTCATACGTACATTCTTTGGGAATTCAAACGGGAATCCCTGGATGTAAGACGACATTCTTTTCGAGGAGCCCTGCTGAAAAAATTGAGAGAACCGGCGTTTGGAGCTGACAGCAGAGCAATTCAAAAAATGGTTCAAATGGCTCTGAGCACTATGGGACTCAACTGCTGAGGTCATTAGTCCCCTAGAACTTAGAACTAGTTAAACCTAACTAACCTAAGGACATCACAAACATCCATGCCCAAGGCAGGATTCGAACCTGCGACCGTAGCGGTCTTGCGGTTCTAGACTGCAGCGCCTTTAACCGCACGGCCACTTCGGCCGGCAGCAGAGCAATTCTACTGCCTCCAACAAACATTACAAGTAAGGACCGTGAATATAAGAAACGAGAAATTGGGCTCACGCTTAGGCATACAGACAGTCTTCTTTCAATGTTTCTATTTGCGAGTGGAACAGGAAAGGAAACGACTGATAGTGGTACGGGGTGCCCGTCACCAAGCGCCGCGCGTTGGACTGCGGGGTATCTGTGTATATGTAGGCAGAGATGTAGAGGTTGAAAGGTCTCTGTTGGTTTCCTTTCATGTTTAATTTCTTAAATCTGTTGCCATTTATGGAATAAATTCCTCTTCTAAATGTACTGTGGCGTTTCTGACTATCTGGGAGGAGACTGAGCAGTGGAACGTGTTACTTTTACACATAAACAAGAACGATCTGTCACACTACTACACTTTAAAGCACAGTTTATATGTAATTCTTATATGTAATTCATGTCACACAGTTTCATACGGAACCTACATCCGCTTTCTTTTATATACTGTATATGATAAGATACTGTCATCCCCCTTCCCTTTTGTGTGAGAGGATGAATGAGCAAATGTATTTGTAGTTGCATGCTTGAAGGTAGCAGACAAGCCTGTCTGCTAGAGAACAGTAGGACCAACGTCGGAACAGGTAGCTACGCTTCCTAAAAGCAAAGAGGTTTCTATCCTTAGTATGGTTCTGTCCGTCCGTTGTCATGTTGGTATAGGAAGCTGCCCCTCTGGCCACTTCCGTTTGTCTTTGTGAGCCACTCTCAGGAAGCACGCTCGGCAGTAGGCAGTTGCAGTCTGGCGGTGGCGAGCGTCTGAAGTGGTAAGATCTCCGGCTAAGCGCGTGTCTGCTAAGTCCATAGGACAATGGATTTGTTAAGTTCAGCCTAACTGAAAATTTAATCATCTTTATTTCGGGTTTAACTCTAAAATATCTAAGGTTATCTTAAATTGCAGCGTAGTGTAGTTCTCGTGGGAAGTTCATATTATTTTCCGGTTGTTGCTTTGTTACTACTTTGTGAGTAAAGTGGAACTACGTGTTGATCAGTAACTCTAACTAAGATCAATCTTAAATGCGAATGCTTGTGTGATTATAACGTCTCGTCTTGACTATATTTTCAATATAGCAACTTTTCTTTATGTTCAGCCCACGTGGGGTGTACTTTGCGAGACCACTACCACGTGCTTATATAACTGTTTGACCCATCAGGTTAATAGTAAGATGTTAGTAACCAGTTCAAGGTTTTGCTTTTGTCAATTGCTTTTCGATCTAATGTATTTTAATTATCAAACTTATTGTGGAGTTGTACGCTTTGTGTAAACCAAGTTGACCACGTGGAGCATGTGGTGTAATCATCAAAGTAGCCCTCAGCTATTCTTTTTGCGAAGACTTCACAAAGAGTTAATGTGAATTTAGTATACCAGTGTGTGGTAATTACATGACGGACAGGATTGTGGTATGAACGTAATTTCTTTGGGTAAAAAACTGAATCTGTTGGTTGTGGTTAATTTCTTCTTGCTTATGTTTCAATGTTCTTCGTGAGTTATTTTATGAATGCAGTGTCGTATGCAGTCTCCCAATCTTGGCTCCATATTTTATGTGTTCCGTAAGATTACAATCTCAAATTTTTCAATCGTAAATAAGGCACCAGCTCAGTTATAACTCACGTATAACATGCTGAAATTTCAATGAACAATCTTAAAATAAATTTCCAAATATAAACTGATTTCTTTCTTTTTATTTAAATTCTCTTTTTATATATATATATTACCGGTTTTGTATGACTATTAAAAGATTATCATTAATGTTAGTCTGCTTGGTAAACCTAGACTAAATATCTGATGAAACAGTTGCCCAGTAATCCACGGTTAACGTCCCCAGACAGATCACGGCTTTTAACCTACTTTCATTGTCAATTAGCACCGATATCAGCATACCAAATTAAAGTTACAACATTACACAGCAGCTAAGAAAATTAAAGTTACAACATTACAAGGTCTGTTTCTGTCTTCATCTCGAGAAAATCCATTAGAATATATGTAATGCACTCACTTTAGAATGAAGGTCTGCACTACACTACTGGCCATTAAAATTGCTACATCACGAAGATGACGTGCTACAGAGTTGAAATTTAACCGACAGGACGAAGGTGCTGTGATATGCAGATGGTTAGCTTTTCAGAGCATTCACACAAGGTTCGCGCCGGTGGCGACACCTACAACGTGCTGACATGAGGAAAGTTTCCAACCGATTTTTCATACACAAACAGCAGTTGACCAGCGTTGCCTGGTGAAACGTTGTTGTGATGCCTCGTGTAACGAGGAGAAATGCGTACCATCACGTTTCCGACTTTGATAAAGGTCGGATTGTAGCCTATCGCAATTGCGGTTTATCGTATCGCGGCATTGCTGCTCGCGTTGATCGAGATCCAATGACTGTTAGTAGAATATGGAATCGGTGGGTTCAAGAGGGTAATACGGAACGCCGTGCTGGATCCCAACGGCCTCGTATCACTAGCAGTCGAGATGACGGGCATCTTATCCCCATGGCTGTAACGGTTCGTGAAGCCACGTCTCGATCCCTCATTCAGCAGATGGGGACGTTTGCAAGACAACAACCATCTGCACGAACAGTTCGACGACGTTTGCAGCAGCATGGACTACCAGCTCGGAGATCATGGCTGCGGTAACCCTTGGCGCTGCATCACAGACAGGAGCGCCCTCGATGGTGAACTCAACGATGAACCTGGGTGCACGAATGGCAAAACGTCGTTTTTTTTTGGATGAATCCAAGTTCTCTTTACAGAATCATTATGGTGGCATCCGTGTTTGGCGATATCGCGGTGAACGCACACTGGAAGCGTGTATTCGTCATCACCATACTAGCGTATCACCCGGCGTGATGGTATGGGGTGCCATTGGTTACACGGTTCGGTCACCTATTGTTCGCATTGACGGCACTGTGAACAGTGGACGTTACATTTCAGATGTTTTATGACCGGTAGCTATACCCTTCATTCGATCCCTGCGAAATCCTACATTTCAGCAGGATAATGCACGACCGCATGTTGCAGGTGCTGTACGGGCCTTTCTGGATAGAGAAAATGTTCGACTGCTGCCCTGGTCAGCACATTCTCCAGATCTCTCACCAACTGAAAACGTCTGGTCAATGGTGGCCGTGCAAGTGGCTCGTCACAATACGCCAGTCACTACTCTTGATGAACTATGGTATCGTGTTGAAGCTGCATCGGCAACTGTACCTGTACACGCCATCCAAGCTCTGCTTGACTCAATGCCCAGGCATATCATGGCCGTTATTACAGCAGGAGGTGGTTGTTCTGGGTACTGATTTCTCAGGATCTATGCATCAAAACTGTGTGAAAATGTAATCACATGTCAATTCTAGTATAATATATTTGTCCAATGAATACCCGTGTATCATCTGCATTTCTTATTGGTGTAGCAATTTTAATGGCCATTAGTATACTCATAACATCGCTCATATCGGATAAAAATATTTGACATATCGAAATCTGTTCTTTCAGATGCTAGCACAACAAGCGGATAGTATGTTGCCATTAACGTGGGAACTTCTTTATCTACAGCAACACAAGAGTATCTGTAGATTTTTCAAATAGAGTAATGTACTCGGTTAGTGCACATACTCGCAGTCTTTTTAGTTTCGTTTGTTGATATTCCGTTTGCTGTGGGTTTATTTAACGGTGTCATTGTTTATTTTTTGTTTTTACAATGTTGACTGGAATACTCTCTTTCAAATTCTGAAGGTGGCAGGGGTAAAATACAGGGAGCGAAAGGTTATTTACAATTTGTACAGAAACCAAACGGCAGTTATAAGAGTCGAGGGACATGAAAGGGAAGCAGTGGTTGGGAAGGGAGTAAGACAGGGTTGTAGCCTCTCCCCGATGTTGTTCAATCTGTATATTGAGCAAGCAGTAAAGGAAACGAAAGAAAAATTCGGAGTAGGTATTAAAATTCATGAAGAAGAAATAAAAACTTTGAGGTTCGCCGATGACATTGTAATTCTGTCAGAGACAGCAAAGGACTTGGAAGAGCAGTTGAATGGAATGGACAGTGTCTTGAAAGGAGGATATAAGATGAACATCAACAAAAGCAAAAAGAGGATAATGGAATGTAGTCTAATTGAGTCGGGTGATGCTGAGGGAATTAGATTAGGAAATGAGGCACTTAAAGTAGTAAAGGAGTTTTGCTATTTCGGGAGCAAAATAACTGATGATGGTCGAAGTAGAGAGGATATAAAATGTAGGCTGGCAATGGCAAAGAAAGCGTTTCTGAAGAAGAGAAATTTGTTAACATCCAGTATTGATTTAAGTGTCAGGAAGTCATTTATGAAAGTATTCGTATGGAGTGTAGCCATGTATGGAAGTGAAACATGGACGGTAAATAGTTTGGACAAGCAGAGAATAGAAGCTTTCGAAATGTGGTGCTACAGAAGAATGCTGAAGATTAGATGGATAAGTAATGAGGAAGTATTGAATAGGATTGGGAAGAAGAGAAGTTTGTGGCACAACGTGACCAGAAGAAGGGATCGGTTGGTAGGACATGTTCTGAGGCATCAAGGGATCACCAATTTAGTATTGGAGGGCAGCGTGGAGGGTAAAAATCGTAGAGGGAGACCAAGAGATGAATACACTAAGCAGATTCAGAAGGATGTAGGTTGCAGTACGTACTGGGAGATGAAAAAGCCTGCACAGGATAGAGTAGCATGGAGAGCTGCATCAAACCAGTCTCAGGACTGAAGACCACAACAACAACAAAAACAACAACATTGTTTATTTGTAGTTAACCGTCGCTGTATCAGTTTATCTATTGTCATCTTGTAATCTGGAGACAGTGAGTGGAACTGTGGAGGCTAGGAAACGGAGTACCACGTGGAAACCCGTAACATTCTCGACATATTCCTTTGTGTGAGTTCAGTAGAGGGGTAAGAGCACCGGAGACAAATAGAAAAATTTCCGCGCTGTGCGGGGATAATGCCACTTGACTGAGCACGGCAAGAAAATGTTTTTCTCGTTGTAAGGAGGTTCCTTTTGACATTACTGACGCTCCACGTTCTCGAAGACATCTGGGTTTTGATGAAGATCGTTAAAACGCATTAATAGACAATGACCCACTTCATTGCACTCAATAACTGGTAAGTGTGATGACCTGTGACCACTGCATCATAGTGCGAAATCTGCATACAATGGGGAAGATTCAAAAATCGTGCGTATGGGTACCGCGTGGTTTTTATTTTTTATTTTTAAAAAAAGTGGCTGGCTACATTTGCACCTCTGCTTGTTAATTGTTATCAATCGGCTCGCGAAAAACACAGACCGTTCCTATCCTGTATCGTTACTGGTGACGAGAAATAGTGTGCTTATGCTAACATAAGAAAAAAAAGGAATGTTTGAACCCAAACAAAGCGGCAACTCCCTGCACGATAACGTGCGCGCATCCGTAAAAGAAAATGTTCAGCATGGTGGAAGGGCGACGGTGTGGAGTACTACGAATTGCGTCACCGAGTTGTAAACAGCACTGCTGACATTTTTTTCAACAAGTGAGACGCCTGGCAGTCGCAGTCCGAGGACAACGACCAGGAACACTGCGTGAACGATGTGCCTGCCCGCATTCTGACAGGCCGACGTAGAAGCAGTGTACAGGAGTTCGGGTGGGAAGTGATTCATTACCCACCTTATTCACTCGACACTACGCGCTCAGTTTTTCAGCTCTCCCGTTCTCTATCGAACAACCTTCAAAGAACAACCTTCCCGGATGAAAATGCGTTCCGAACACGGCCTGATGAGTTCTTCGCCTCGAAACCACGTGATTTCTACAGTCGCGGAATCGAAAAGTTACCCAGCGTTCACAGACAGTTGTAAATCGTGAAGGAGAATGTATTGTTGATGACTAAAGTCTCTCTTAAGTGTATCTGTTGTGTTTATTAAACTTATGGAGGAAATGTTACGAACTTACGTACCCAGGCAAAAATTTAATTTAAGGGCCATTCGTAAATGAGAATTAGTGTGGGTTTGTAATAACGTAAGCGAAGGACTAACACGAAATATAGGCTGTTCATAAGCTACTGAACTGACTGGTCCGGAACTGTTTGCTTAAAATAGACTGCTTCAGTATTCTGTCGAAATCTTAATTAGCATGTCAGTCATGTGAAATTGTGCAAACCCCGCTGTATTTTTACAAAAAGAAGCTTATGTCTACATGACAAAAAGGGAAGGGAAAGATGGCTAACAACTCTGGCGAAAATAAATCGCTCCTTCTTAGCATATTCATCGTAATCCTGTGACCAGCTGTGTTTTTAATAATAATAAACAGTTGATTAATTGACTTGTTGGCCATCGTGGCATTAACTGTTGCGATCGTTTGCAGGCTCGTTAGAAATAATTTAGATGGTGTATGAGATAGGCGTTTGTACGAAGGTGTAATCTGCAGAACTACACTTTCCCCAACGCGCTGTCCCGTCGTCCACAGAGCTCCACCACAAACATTGTAGTCCCCACTACCGCAGAGCCTGCGCAGCTAAGGGTCAAGTAGTATTGTACTCCTTCGGGCATGGGTGTGTGTGTTTGTCCTAAGTATAATTTAGGTTAAGTAGTGTCTAAGCTTAGGGACTGATGACCTTAGCAGTTAAGTCCCATAAGATTTCACACACATTTTTGAACACGCCTCGTCTTTACTCATGAGTGGTAACTTTCCGTGCACTACAGTCAACAGAGACACAGAAATGAGTCCTACAGGGCTACAATTTTTGAACTATATGAAAAAATCGTAAATTAGTTACAAACTATGACGTGCACACACTCTATTCAACATGTAAACATCACTTCAGTTTATAACATGTTCGATATGCCTGCCATTCTTAGCGAGATGTGGTGCAGACGAATAGAGAAATTCTGCATGACCCGCTGAATTGTCAGAATATCGATGCTGTCGATGACCTCCTGAACGGCTGCTTTCAGCTCAGCAATCATTTTGGTGTTATTGCTGTACATATGATCACACAAAAAGGAGTCACATGTCCTCAGATCCGGAGAATATGGCGGTCAATCGAGGCCCATACCAGTGTCCTCCGGATACCTCACAGCCGGAATGGGTCTCCAGAGTGCTCCTTCAGGACATCACTCTCCTACCTGGAGAGGATCGAGCTCCGTCTAGCATTAACCACATCTTGTCGGAATCAGGGTCACTTTCGATGATGAGGATGAAATCATCTTCCAAAATCTTGACGTGCCGTTCGGCAGTCACCGTGCCATCGAGGAACATCACAACGATTACTCCGTGACTTGGCACTGCACAGCACACTATCACCAATTGAGAGTGAAGAGACTTCTCCACCGCGAAATGCGGATTCTTAGTCCTCCAAATGCGCCCATTTTGCTTATTGACCAACTCGTCCAAATAATAGTGGACTTCCCCGCTAAACCAAACAATTCATACACGTACTAATTCCCATCATACCCCAGCGGCCAACCTTGCAGTTCAAACGTGCTAACGCAAACCGTTGAGAAATTATGACGATTTTATTTTATATACTTCAATAACCGTCATTCTGTATTCAGAGCATACTGCATACAGACGCGGATGCTTTACCAAATCAGCTGGTTTGAAGTCATCCTGGACCCAGCAGTTATAGTGTATCAGGTCATTAGGATGTCCACAGCGATTGTATTTACTGGCAAATGTACACCCTTCTATGGAGCGTAAATTAAGTTTCTACACACAACAACTGGTGCGTGCTTTTATCGATATTAACCCTAAAAAATGCAATCAGTTCTATTATGTTTTCACAGGCTAATGATCACATAATATGGGTCACGTGTCATGGGGTGTTAGAAACTCGACAATGAAAGATGCAGATCAGTCTGAATATTATAAATCAGACATGATTTTTAATGAAAATTATTTGAACTGAACAGAATATTCTTCATTGAACACGCTTTGTTAACAGTTTTTTGAAACACGATGATATACTTCTTGAAGGAATTTGCAGCATTTGTTGGCAACCATTTCGTTCATGTTCCTTTTACTTGTTGAACTTCAATGCGAAAATATCTCGTTTCGTCTGTGCATTATGTGCCATAAATATGCAGTAACCACAACTGTTAACTCGGAGCTGTAACAGCCATTTGAGTTAGGTAGGTTTAGTCAGCACCGCAGTGTTGCCCTAACGAATTATGAAGTATGTACTTGCAAAAAAATAAAGAAATAAAATGAAAAATAAAAAGGTCTAAATTTGAAACTAGGAACGAAGAGGTTATAACCCACCGACTTGGCCTCAATGAAATTGTTACTGTCCTAATTGTTAATATTGCAGTTAGTGCTTATAAGATGCACCCTTTGTTGTTGTTGTTGTGAATGTGCTTCACTGGAGTGACATTACAGCTGATGTTTGTGTAGCTGCAGTTACTGACATTGTTGCTTGTGCTTATACGATATGGGTGTTATTGTCGTTGGTCACTTCACTGCAGTGATGTTGTTGCTACTGTAGGCATAGTTGCTGTTATTGGTATTGTAGTTCGTGCTTGTATATTTCATGTGTTCTATTGGCAGATCTACTTCAATGGAGTGACGTTGCTTCCATTGTAAATGCAGCTGCTGTCGTTAATATTGTAGCTCGTGCTGTAGTAAATCTGCTGTTTTTCTTGCACATTCACTGCAGTGCAGTTATATTGTTGCTATTCTACATGTAGCTGCTGTTGCTGATGTTGTATGTTACTCTTGTTGTGACACAGCTGCAATTGTTGTTGCTGCTGACGTTGCTATTGCTGTTTCACGACTGCCGTAGACTGAAATTTAATGTTTTGCAAAATAATTTGATATCTGTCTGTACAACGCGGCGTCAAGATAAATTGCGTAGAATAAGTCGCGTATCACGTAGAAGTACCATAAGGCACTATGTCACTTGGATTTCAATTAAAACAACCTTACATCTGGATATACGTGCTGACTTTATGGAAGGCAGAATGATTAGACCATATCGTGCAATTGAAGGTGAGATCATCATGGACGAAACACAAGCTCGGATCTGGCAATAAGTATTGACAAGGGAATCGGCCCTGTAATTTTAAAACGAATGATGCCAGCGTTTGCCATAAGTAGCCGATGAAATACGCGGAAGTATCACCCACCCTCACATGTGCAGAGCTCAGGCCGACCATAGTGAATCGTGCGTTGTCTTGGAGATGTTGGAACGCAGTGCCAGAAGGAGCCGTCGATATCTTATCAGTGTGGGATGAACGTGATGTCACATGCAATAGCAGTAGCAAGGTGCTGTGACTGCCTGCCCCTGCGGTACAACGTGATGCATGATTAACCCATGGATATCGTAGGCCACAATAACCATAACTTTGGTGCTAGCTGCTTCACGGCGTATTTTCTGTGGGCCAGGAAGACCAGGGCGTTTCCATTACTTCAGTTGACCATTAATGACACCTCTACCGTCCCACAACACTTTTACCTACCCTGCCGACGTAGGGTATGACAATACTGCATTATCACACGCCTCTCACAACCCCTGAAAACGATGTTGTCCAGTCAGACCACGGGCGACTTCAGTTTCAATACACGCACGTTCTTCATTTTCCTAAAAATATTGTTAGCATGCATTAACTGCCCACCCGAACTTACAGATGGTGCACACTGCAACCGACTCGAACAAAGTCGTCGCCGCTGACCACACTACATCAACTGACCCTCTGCTACCAGCTACATACAGCGCACACGTCATTGGACGCTCATCCTTCACGTGACTGCAGTGTTGCCACTACTTTCTATCCAAACCTTCCGAAACTTTTCCTCACTGACAACTCCCACAAAGTAATAAAAGAGAAAGTATCATAGCTTACAACATCCTGGCTGATAATGCAGTGTAAGTCCAGAATCAGGCAAAATGCTTTAATTTATTATTCCTTTATCACTAACTCTATTCACCACGTATTTTCCAGGCAGTATTTACACATGACAGTAAGTGAACCTGTAAAATTATGAGGTCCATTCGGAAAGTAAGGTCCGACCGGTCCCGAAATGGAAACCACGGCTAAAATCCAATGGAACTTTGCACAGATACACTATGTGATCAAAATTATTCGGACACCCCCAAAAACATACGTTTTTCATATCAGGTGCATTGTGCTGCCACCTACTGCCAGGTAATCCATATCAGTGACCTCAGTAGTCATTAGATATCGTGAGAGAGCAGGATGGGGTGCTCCGTGGAACTCTCGGATTTCGAACATGGTCAGGTGATTGGGCGTCACTTGTGCCATACGTCTGAAAGCGAGATTTTCGCACTCTTAAGCATCCCTAGGTCCAAAGTTTCCGATGTGATTGTGAAATGGAATCGTGAAGTGATAGGTATAGCACAGAAGCGTACAGGCCGACCTCGTCTCTTGACTGACATAGACTGCCGACAGTTGAAGAGGGTCGTAATGTGTAATAGGCAGACATCTATCCAGACCATCATACAGGAATTCCAAACTGCATCAGGATCTACTGCATGTACTATGAAAATCAGGCAGAAGGTGAGAAACTTGGATTTCATGGTCGAGCGGCTGCTCATAAGCCACACATCCTGCCAGTAAATGCCACATGATGCCTCGCTTGGTGTAAGGAGCGCAAACATAGGACGATTGAACAATGGAAAAACGTTGTGTGTAGTGACGAATCACGGTACACAATGAGGCGATCCGATGGCAGGGTGTGGGTATGGCGAATGCCTGGTGAACGTCATCTGCCAGCGTGTGTAGTGACAACAGTAAAATTCGGAGACTTTGGTATTATGGTGACGTCGTGTTTTTCATGGAGGGGGCTTGCACCCCTTGTTGTCTTGCGTGAAACTATCACAGCACAGGCGTACTCTGATGTCTTAAGCACCTTCTTGCTTCCCACTGTTGAAGAGCAATTCGGGGATGGCGATTGCAATTTTCAACACGATCGAGCACCTATTCATAATGCACGGCCTGTGGCGGAGTGGTTACACGAGCATAACATCCCTGGCATTCACAGAGTCCTGACCTGAATCCTATAGAACACCTTTATGATGTTTTGTAACGCCGACTTCGTGCCATGCCTCACTGACCGACGTCAATACCTCTCCTCAGAGCAGAACCCCGTGAAGAGTAGGCTGCCATTCACCAGGAAACGTTCCAGCAACTAACTGAACGTATGCCTGCGAGAGTGGGAGTTTTCGTTAAGGCTAAGAGTGGTCCAGGACCATAATGAATTCCAGCATTACTGATGGAGGGCGCCACGAACTTGTAAATCATTTTCAGACAGGTGTCCGGATACTTTTGAACACGTAGTGAATGTTGGACAGTGTCTCTAGTGTGCCCATCTATCGGGTTTTGTTGTTCTCTTCAGTTCTGAGCACACAGTGAGCTCGTAAAAATGCCTAGAAAATAGTGCCTCCCGCCAAGTACGATGGCCTGATCAGAGATTTCTCCTTATGCGTCCTGCATCCCGCATAACGCAACTGCCGTGCATTGCATTCTGACAATTCTTGGCCGCACTCTGCAGGGGCAATGAAGATGCTCCTGCAGCGTTCTCGATGGGAATTGTTCGATCAGCTACAATGCATAAGCAGTGGTTCATGTGAACAGAGATGAAACTCAGCGATTTATGGGGTCCATAAATCGCTGAGTTTCATCTCTGTTCACATGAACCACTGCTTATGAAAACAACATTTTGGCATAGAGAATGAGCTGTAGACCTGGGCAGAGAGTTGCCCACCTTCTGTTGTAACTTCCTTGCATGCTGTGTGGTTCATTAGTGGTTACATGAGCCAGGAACAGATCCTGTTAATGAACAGAGTATTTAGATATTAATTTATTGTACATCTAATATAAAATATTAAAACTGATATAGAACGTTGTTGCTGTAGTTGAAGTATCAGTTGCTAACAGTAGGTCTGAATGGTGAAATTACACAGATTTGCAAATCAGTCAAGCTTCCTTACAATAATTATTCAGTAGATCACAATGGAAGGTGATAAATGTTATTCAACTGGCAAACACACAAAATGGGCTCAGTGCATAAATGTTCAAACTTATGTACACCTACAGATGGAGCTCCAGAGAGGGAATGCTTGCATCTCATTCGCAGTGGTGTAATCGTTCGTGGCAGCATTCTTGTGCAACTGTGGCAGCTATAGGGAACACAGCGGTGTACACATATAGTTCGCGTAGAATACCATGGCTGGTAGAAGCGCTGACAGCAGGGCATGCTTGGAGAGATCAGTAGTGGCGGGGACTGAGGGCAAGCGCTGTAGGGGAAATGCTGAGTGCTGGAGGGTAAGAGCCATTCCAAACTGACGCCTACACTCCCATTTTTTGAAAATATTAAGCGGGGCCCCTCTGTGCCCACACTTTGATAGTGACCATTCAAAAAGATGCTCTGTCATATCTGCTTTGGTTAAGATCTAATATGAATTTCGCCGAAAATGCAGCGATTTAGTTTCGCCTGGCTGCCTAACCATTTTTAACTTTCATAGGAGTGACACAAGTGGCGAATTTTGAGTACGAGGGTGAATCAAATGAAAACGTTAAATATTTTTTAAAATATTATTTATTGTGGAGAAGTGGTACAAAGCTGTATCACTTTTCAACATAATCCCCCCACGCTCAATGCAAGTCCTCCAGCACTTACAAAGTGCATAAATTCCTTTAGAAAAAAATTCTTTTGTTAGTCCGCCCAACCACTCATGCACCGTGTGGCGTACCTCTCCATCAGAACCGAACTTCTTTCCTGCCACTGCGTCTTTGAGTGGTCCAAACATATGGTAATCACTTGGAGCAAGGTCTGGTGAGTATGGTGGGTGAGGAACACACTCAAAATGCAGGTCTGTGATTGTTGCAACTGTTGTACAGGCAGTGTGAGGCCTTGGATTGTCATGTTGCAAAAGTACACCTGCCAACAGCAATCCACGTGGCTTTGAATTGGTCGCAGGCCGCAGATGATTTTTTTGGAGATCTGTGTATGATGCACTGGTGACAGTGGTCCCTCTAGGCATGTAATACTCCAAAATGACGCCTTTTTCGTCCCGAAGAGAGTCAGCATAACCTTCCTTGCTGATGGTTCTGTTCGAAACTTCTTTGGTTTTGGTGGTGAGGAATGGCGCCATTCCTTGCTCGCTCTCTTCGTTTCCGGTTGGTGGAAGTAAACTCAGGTTTCGTCCCCAGTAACGATTCTTGCAAGGAAGCCATCACCTTCTCGTTCAAAGCGCCGAAGAAGTTCATCACAAGTATCAACACGTCGTTCTCTCATTTCAGGAGTCAGCTGCCGTGGCACCCATCTTGCAGACACTTTGTGAAACTGGAGCACATCATGCACAATGTGGTGTGCTGACCAATGACTAATCTGTAAACATGCTGCACTGTCACTCAGTGTCACTCGGCTGTAACGTTCTGTGGAGTCACAACTCGTGCCTCACCTGGACGAGGATCATCTTCCACTGAAGTCACACCATTTGCGAACTTCCTACTCCATTCGTAGAGTGGCTGCTGTGACAATCATGCATCACCGTACTGAACCTTCATGAATTTCAATAGGTTTCACACCTTCACTACGCAAAACGCGAATAACAGAACGCTGTTCTTCACTGGTGCAAGTAGCAAGTGGGGCGGCCATCTTTATACTGATACTGCTGCGGTATGTGTGCATTTCCACTATGCTGCCACCTACAGGCCATTCTGCGCGGTGTTTGTAGCACGCGTACCAACTTACAGGATAACGGCGCGAAATTTCGATTTTTTTATTACAAATTTAAGGTTTCCATTTGACTCACCCTCGTAAAACCTACACATTTCTCTCGTAGCCATGTTAAAATTTGCTTCTTTTCCCAAAATACAGCGGAATTTACACAGTCTCTTCTGTTTCCGTGCTATCACTTGCCAAAATCACATTCTGATATCTCAAACCGTTTATGAAATATCAGAACGTTGTGGATATTTCACCCTGGATTTGTCGCTAACGCTGCGCGGTCGCAAATGAATTTGCTGCATCACATCAATTTTCTCGAGATTGTCGACGGATAGAGAACTGCACCTGTTTGAATGAAAAATCCAGTAATTCATAAATAGAAAATTATTGTGTAATATGCACCAAAGGCAAAATCATGGCGACCCCAATTTTTTATTGCAAACATTTTTGATTTCGCGCAGTGTCTTACTTCCACGCAAATATCACTATAACTATGACCGTTGATGCAATGACGGGCTCATACTTATGAACCTGACATATAAACCCGCAAGAAAAACAAAAATGAACTTTTTCACCGAATAGTTCGTGTAAAATCGTCTGAGAAAGATTGGAGGGCATGCGCATCGACTCTGTCATCGCCGACCAGCCAAAAGGTGGCAAACACTTGTCAGCCTCCCCTTCCGAATAACCAAATGAGCTCACCCAGAGCTTTGGACGAAAACTGGTCACTGCACATCAGCCACCCTATCCTGCTTGGACTTTTTTTTTTCTAACTGGTGGCTAGCGTATTCGAAAGTTTGGCCGACCAGACATCGGCCGATACCGCACCATCGTTTCTCTTTGCAACGCAACGAGCGTCTTTGAAGGAATTCTGTTCTAGTCTGCTGTGAGAGAGGAGTACAATTCGTACAAGATAGTTCAGGGGTCCCTGTGGCATTCTGAGAGAAGAAAACGGAACTTAAGCCTTATTTCTGTTTCAGAAAAGTTTCTCGGTAGGGCATTTCATTACAACATTGCTTGCTGAAGTTGAGGATCGACGTTCGAGTGTCAGTGCGGCACAACATTTTAACTTGTTAGCAATGGCTGTACTTTTCATTCACAATGAAACGTTGCGGCCACAGCTGCTCAGACACAACGTTGCCTGCAGATCTCCGGCGTGCGCACACTATTCCGTGCACGTCAGGCAGAGCGTGAAACTGATTTTGGCGGCTCACGCAGTGTCCTCGGCAGGGCGGGCAGAGACAGCGGCCGTTAAATTTAATCGCTGCCTCCCCCACACCCCCCACCCCCCACCCCACTGGCCCCCTGCTCCCCTGATGCCAACACAGGCCCAGGCTGGCCTGAATGGTCCACGTCCCGCATTAATTACCCGCGCAACGAAATTGCCTATTCATAAACAGCCGCGCGTCGGCTGATAATGCGCGTAATCAATACTTATGATCAATATGATCACAGTGGCGCCGCCTGGCTGGTGTAATCAGGGTTGCACCCTTTATCGTCGGCATGCAGCCCGAGAGTCTTCGAGGTAAAAAGCCATCCAGTCGTTTGAGTCAGGGTGAGTGCTAGAGGGTTCGCAGACGATTCAGATCTCGTGGACGCCAGCGGCGGAGCCGTAGAAGACTCACCGAATGGAACGGTCAGAATGAAGGTTCCCAATAAACAACTTGAAGGGGATGGCGTTGAGTAGTGTGGATAGGAATGATATGCTTAGTTTCCCGGCAGTGAAATACACTGTAATGAGAGAAAAATGGAAATCTCATATCTTTTAAAACGTAACTGTTTCAGCGTGCTTATGACATTGTAGCGTTCCGTGCTAGGTTTAGTAAGAGATGTGTCTTATCCGATTTGTAGCTTGCGCTTTCGTGTTCTTTGATTGTCATATTACTTTGAGGGAATAGATATCAATAGTAGGTGTTAATATGTGATTTTTTTTCTATCTTTGTAATCCGGCGCCGTGCGGGATTAGCCGAGCGGTCTAGGGCGCTGCAGTCATGGACTGTGCGGCTGGTTCCGGCGGAGATTCGAGTCCTCCCTCGGGCATGGGTCTGTGTGTTTGTCCTTAGGATAATTTAGGTTGTGTGTAAGCTTAGGGACTGATGACCTCAGCAGTTAAGTCCCATGACATATCACACACATTTGAACTATTTTTTTTATAATCCGGCTTCATGACAGGAGAAGTTAACAACGTCTGATAAAAGTACGCAAGTACTAGGTACTTCTTTGATTCAAGAAATAGAAACCACGATTGTCGTATAAATATATCGATAAAGATAAAAACCAAACTGTGTGTCATAATTTATAATCAGTGACTAGTGAACATGAGTAGACAGTTTTGGGTGTCTCCAGCAGTAGTTTTATGCGATACGACACGGTAAAACACTCAGAAAAGCCTTAGGTCGACTGACTCTGGCCGTGGGAGCCTACGCAATTGTATATTTGTCAAATTAAGAAAATAGTCGACTCCAAACAATATTTCCATGAGCAACACGCTTGCTTGTGTCTTATGGGTTTACCTCATATTCACACGAATTGAGAATAAATTTCGAAACGCAAACCTTACTTTTGGCTTGAGGCGATAGAAGCTTACTAAATGGGAGAAAAGCCCACTAATAAAGACATCAAATACATTAATTGTATAGGTACCGCTGGTTATTCATGGGGGTGTCACACTGCCACAACAAGTAAAGAAATTACGTGTACAGTATACCTCTTTCATAGCATGAAATGAGAATAGCGCAAACGATAGTATTGTAAAAACAATAGTTGAGTTAATTTCCAGGCTCATATAAGCCTGAATCTAAGGCCTTTTCACCAGGAAGAAATAAAGTGCAATATTTATGAAGGTCAGAAGACTGGCGTGAAATGCTTGATTTGTATCAAAAATTCGGAATGAGGTATGAATAGAAGGGACTTTAAAACTCACACTGGTGCTGCGCGTCGATTCTCTATCTCTCTCTCTCTGTCTCTGTCTCTCTCTCTCTCTCTCTCTCCCATTTACTCAGTATCCCTGACATTCATAAGTGGACGCTGACGCAACCAGATACAGGAAAAGAATGAACTAACGCCGTGCAATCCATTTAATGCTTTCGCGATAAGCACTCCCCAAAGATATTCGTAGCATAGCGTGGTTCTGTCACATCAAAAAACATGGTAAGCTCGCTATCTCTCTCCCCTAGCTCAGAGGGTTTGAAAACCAACAAAGTTTGAAAACCACCTAATTTGTTTCTTACGATTTTTGGTCGCTAAGGTATGTGGGAGATGATGTGTGGACATGTAATAGCCACCCTTGCCACTGTCGAAGATACATGTGCATGTATAAGATCAGCTAAGTGCTTCCATAGCAGGATGTCAACATTTTTGAGAATGACTTCACGAAACCATCAAAAGCGGTTGTATGTATCCTTACGGGCAACCAATTTCGGTGAAACGACCCTCCTCGCATCACCCACATATTAACGAAAATATTTAAGAAATACACTAGTACATGGCAAAATAATTAAGGTGAACTATTTGACTCAGTACATACTCATGGATATAATTCCATTAGCCTTAAGGGAGTTTACGTAGCGCCAAATACACAGTTATTATCAGCTGCAGCACGTGAACAAAATGATTAAAAATACAACTTGCAGAAAGGCGTTAAAACATGGTATGCATATGTGCATAGGATAAAAATATACACAAATCTAGCATGAGAACTGTACTTTTGCATACAGCCAATGTCGTAAACATTTTTCTGTCAGTAATTAACTGCAAAAATTGGCAGTCCATTCTATTGTTCAGTACACTGTCTCACCAAAGTCGTATCATAAAATGACGACTGAGTCAGTTGATGTTTGTTTTGATACGAGTGCAGCGATTTTGTTTAAACGTTAGGATACTCGATCGTAAATTCATCAGATGAATAATTTGCAACGTCTGTGTTCTCTGTTGTGGGCAACGAATAAAAACAACTAAAATATGGCAACACGTTCGAATCCCGGGCCGACAGAAAGTTCTAATCTGCCAGGGCATTTCAGTGCTACACTTAATTAATACTACTTGTCACTGTAGCCGTAAGCTTCTGTTCGCTGCTGTTCCTAAGGAGATAGATGGGCAATAGCGCTTCATCTTGTCATAGTTATCATTACAGTATACTGTGTAAGAAACTGTCTCAAAAATGTACTGTAACTATAAATTATTTCTATGTCAAGATAAATGTGCACACGGCCTCTCTACGAACTCCTAACGAACAGTTACGAAGAACTATTCCTTGTTTCTCATCATGCCAATCATACAAACCGATGAGACAAAAAATTATGACCACCTGTTTAATAGCTTGATGATCCGCATTGGAAACACAACGCAGCAGCAATTCTGCTTTTTATGGCTTCTACAAGTCCTTGACAGGATTAAGGGAAGTACGTGATACCATATGGTCAAGCAGTTCCCGCATATAATGGGATGGTGGTTTATGGGTAGGTGGCTGCCGTCCATTTGTGTTCCAGTGGATATACATAAGGCACGTTGGCTGGCCAAGACATCAGTATGAGTTCACTATAATACCCTTCAAACCACTGTGGCACGATTCTGGCCTTGCATCACGGTCAGTTATCCTGCTGGAAAATATCATCACTGTAGGGGGTCTATTCAAGCATGAAGCGATGCAAGTGGCACGCAATAATGTTCACGCAGCTCACAGCTGTCAGATGCCTTAAATTACCACCACAGATCGCATGGAAGACCAGCTTAGTGTACCCCATAGCACAACCCTACCCTCACCGACCTGCATCTGTACTGCAGCGAATGTTTCGCAGCCGGCCGAAGTTGGACCACTTCTTTCGTTTTATGAGAGATGGCGCTATAATAGTCACAAACGTATAAGTACGTGGTATCACGTAACATTCCGCCAGTGCGTGATACATTACCCGTGTTCAAATGGACCGCCGGCCGCGGTGGTCTAGCGGTTCTAGGCGCTGCAGTCTGGAACCGCAAGACCGCTACGGTCGCAGGTTCGAATCCTGCCTCGGGCATGGATGTTTGTGACGTCCTTAGGTTAGTTAGGTTTAACTAGTTCTAAGTTCTAGGGGACTAATGACCTCAGCAGTTGAGTCCCATAGTGCTCAGAGCCATTTGAACCATTTGAACCAATGTTTCGTGCAGCCATTCGCCTGGATGATGGCTTGTAAGGATCCAATGATCGACCTGGCGTAGCAGGAAATGCGATTCATTCGACAGGCGACACGCTTCTATTGACGCACGGTGAAAACTCGCTCATGCTGTGTCCACTGCAATCTTTACTGACGATGTCGTTCGGTCAACAAAGGACACGTAGGGGTCGTGTGATGGGGAGCACCATGTTCAACAATGACCTTTGAAAGGTGAGCTCCGAAAAACTTGTGCCTGTACCAGCACTATAGTCGGTCGTCAGATCTGTCACAGATCGCTGCCTATCCTGGATTACGGAGTGGGAGATTCCCCGAACTCTACGTTTTGTAATGAGACCCTGTCGTCCAACACCATACGGTCTACTCGTTATTTCACCATCCTTCAACCACTTTCCATAGATGCTGTAGCGTCGCTCTTAGGGGGCGAAAAGAAAAAAAATTGTAATTTTATATTCTTTTAGAAAATGTCGAAAAATTGAATATTTTGGTGGGCCACTTGACAACAGAATCAGGGATTGATTACACTATTATAATAATATACGCTGCGCATTAAATACCTGAATAAGAGCAGCAGATTGATTTATTTGAGATCCTTCGGAAGAAACATTATCATTTCTGTGCAGTTTCATAGTCGCGATGTAGTCATACCCGGAACAACACTAAGGGACAAGAAGATTTATAGACTTTGAAAGAAATGCAACACTACACGATTTAAAAAAAAGAGTTGATTCAGAAGTAATAGGAAAACTATCATGTTCCTTCTGCCTCATGCTGCGTTCGGCCCATCAGAGTGAGCGTAATTACTGGTGATGAACTAACACAAAATAATCATCATTCAAGTAAATGAGGAGATGGAAATCATCAAGGTTAATTTGCTAAAATAAGGACACTTATCTTTAACACACGTTTTTAATGCTACGTGCCTTTTCATATTAAATTACAGTAGATGACCATTGCGGTTAAATACTTTATTCGTAACAGTCAAAATGTCCTCTTGATGCTATCTGTTCGTAATCAGTTACAAGAAACTACATGTTTTGTGATTGGAAAAATAACAAGTAGCATATCCGCTCAATATTTTCACATAAAATATAAAATACCTGATTCGGAACGCAGCAAGTCCGCGTCCGCCTTTCATGGAATACAAACAGTAAAAGGTGAGGCGCCCAATGCCTCATTTGCCCTGAAACAACAGAATTCTTTTTTATATCATTAATCGATACATGTACGTAGAGATTTACAGGCACCGCGCAAGAACGGCATAGATACAGAATAATAGATTCTGTCGCTGCTATGCGATGGTTCATTTCTTTTACTTTACAATTGTTCGATAACTTTAGGCCATCAGGCGTATACTATTGAGCGTATATTAATGTTTGTGAGGCGAAAATTAATAATATTACAATGCTGAAGACAGCAGTGAGCCAATAGGCGGCCAGTTTCGCTGCTTCGCCGATTCTCGTTTCCAGCCGCAGCACCGCAACAACGTGCACTTTATCAAAACCAATTATATCACTGGATTTCCACATTTGCTGCCCGTATGGTCGCTATAATGACCGTTCAATCGTCTCTCTTCCGCTTACAATCTGTCTTTATTGCGTCACGTGTTCGCAGCACCATCAGGAGCCATTCAGCCTCGTAGCGGACGGTGGTCATAATGTTTTAGCTCATTAATGTATCGTACTAAGGCACAGTTTCACGGTTAACAAAGATTATACAGAGAGAAAATGCTTCCCTGACCAATCAGTCACCAAGTGTCACTCTCACAATTCAGTACTCCCTTAATCTTGTAAATGACTACATTGTGTAATTGTTTTTCCTGCAACACCTCTTGCAGTGCCTATGATTCTGAAGTCCGGTAATGTAGGAAAATATACGATAGTGAAATGGTTTACTGTACAATATGACACCTTTTTTACACTCGCTATATTTAACTTTACTCAAAGCGTGTTTATTTTCTTGTATATCAGACCAACGACGCTTTTGTTATAAAATTGTTTACGTAGACGAGTATTCTTGCTGTAATCCAAGTATGTGCATTTAACGGGTTATAGGCTATAAGTCTTCTTTTTGTTCTGTCGACTAAACTATAAATGATTGCTGTGGATTTCAACTGTATTCTATTTGACATGTATTGCAGACATGTGAGACAATGGACAATACAAACAACATAATGCTTCAATCGCAACGATAATAGCCTATGAGGCAAACTGATGTCGTTAAAGTAAAATCTAGTCATTTGGTGCTGGGGACGAGACCGACACTACACACGAATAGAAGGTAAAAGTGTTTATGACAAGCATTTCAACTGCAGCGAGAAACTCTATCAGTCGCCTCCAGATGCACTATGCCCGATCATTTAACGCCATTCTCGGAAGCCTACAAACTAAGAATGCGGGAGCAGCATTCTTCCAGCTGATCAATGTACAAAAGTAACTTGCTAAACTGCGAGCAGTGTCAATGTAGTCGCACAGAAATTACACCAAGGATCGTTGCCTCATCCGTCTCTCAAAGCTTAAATGACACAAGCACATTGTTCGTGCTTGCTTGCTCGTAATGGTTTGGAGGATTAGATGGCAATAGCAACACGTGCAGAACTATATTTGATGAAATGGACTGGCTTCGATCAACTTCCCTAAGAGCTCTGAACTGAAGCGAGAAGCTTTCTGAGGTCGTGGCCACTGTCATTTGGAGCTCTGAGGTGGTAGTTTCAGTTAATGTAATGTGTAGTTGGGAAACAGCGTTCTCAAACGATTATGTTGTCTCAGTGTAGGCGTTAGAATGAAGTTGCAAGAAAAGTGTCTCGCTTCCGCTGGAATGCCAAAGTCGTCGAACGATCACATTGAAGAGGAAATCAGGGAATTTCAGTGAATGTCTTTCCTGGGCATCGAATTGTTCAGATGTTCTTCTTTGGCTGCCGCCTCACCATTTCGTTCAAGGCCAAAGTGCTTATCGAGATACAGAAAGAGAGAGAGAGAGAGAGAGAGAGAGAGGGAGATAGAGGGAGATATATATAGATATATATATATAGAGAGAGAGGGAGAGAGACAGAGAGAGAGCAGTGAGCGGAGAAAGAACACAGGGCTGACGAAGTTGTAACCAAAACAACAACGAAGTGTCTCATTTGGAGAACAAAAGTGTTACGTCGACGATAGACACTCTCAAAGGAAGCACAGATCGGTGAGAAACTGGCTTCGTTAATAGAAGGTTGCATGAGTTACCTAACACTCTTATTTCTTATGCTTCGTTTTCTGCTTGTGATACCGGAATAATAAGTGTCCTACGTTTTCTAACGTTTACTTTGTAGCACAGTCCAGCCAACGAAGGAAAATTGGGGCAAAAATTAGTGTAGTGGAAAATTTTTGTATAGTAATAGGAGGGACTGCATAAACAACATACTAAAAATCCTGACGTATGGATGGGATGTCCGCCACGTAGAGGGCGTGCGTTTAAAGGTCAATTTTAATTTTTTTCCTTGAATAACTTGAAAACCGCGGCATGTAGCGAAATTGTTTCCTGGTACAAAATTAAAGTACGCTAAAATTTCTGCAAAAAAGTATGTTATCATTTTCTATCTGGGGTTAGTACTTTCTGTTTTGGAGGGGATGGACAAGTCGCAAATTATTAAAAAAAATGTTCTTGTGGTGTGAAATTAATGGTAACTGTCAAATATAGTGGTTTACTCATCTTTGGGTTGAAGCTCTTTTTTTGTCAGTGTTTCCTTTAACAATGCATACGTTTTTGGATAAGGTCAGCCTTTAGCAAAACACAATTTTATTTTTTGTTCCAAACATCTTTCACTGCAGCTGCAGCGTCATCAGTGGGGTTTTATTTTATGGCAGTTAAACGTAAAGAATCTTCTTTACTTTTTGTATACATGTAAATATTAGTTTTTATATGGTAATTACAGATTTTCGAAGAAACACCTAAAATTATGAGTTCATATCTTTTTACGACGTAGTGTGGTTTTCCTGATGTGTTATGTTTTTACAATGACTAATTTCTTTCAGAGTTTGTCGTCTGCAACGAAATACAGCTTAGTGTACACAAAAGTATTTAAGCACAAATCACGATTTAGAGACTGTTAAGACTATGACTGAAATTAATTAATTCCATGTGGAAGGTTGTGTGTGTGTGTGTGTATGTGTCTATTTACATTATGTTTCACATACGTTTCCTGTTTCCCTCATCTTCTTCACTGTGTTATTGGGCTGTCACTGTCACTTTTTCACTGTTTGCATGCAATAAAAGCAATATGACGGACAGTGGAACTGTTTTTCACCTTCAATAGTTGGCTGATGGTGGAACAGTTGAAGGTGTTCCTGGCGGTTGTTATGAATCTTTCAGAGGACTTCCCACGGCGACACCGTCCACTTGTTCAAAATACTGGTGACTAAATAAGATGAGGTAACCACATGTTTAAATGGGAAGTCCTCTGTCTCCCATCGTGGCCAACTATTTTCTGGAAGACCTTGAGGAAAAAACACTGCAGTCGGCAATTCTCAAACCTTCTTATTTTTGGCGGTCTGTAGACGATACTTTTGTGGTGCGGCCCCACGGAGTAGAGACGTTACCTGTGTTTCTCCGACATCTGAACTCTCTCAATCCCAATATACAGTTCACTATGGAAGTGGAAAAGGATGGCATCTTACCATTCCTGGACATCTTAGTCAGAAGAGTAGCTGATGGCAGACTGGGACACAGCGTCTATTGCAAATCAACTCATATAGAGCTATATTTGCAGGCCACAAGTTGCCATCATCCTGCGCAACGTGGTAGCGTCCTATGCTCTTTGGTGCACAGAGCACATGTAGCCTCAGATGCCGATGGTGAGCTACAACATCTGAGAACGGTACTCCAACAGAATGGCTATTCCGATAGGCGGATACGGCATGCATTCCGTTCCAGGCAAACTCGAAGCAGGGATGTAAATAAAGATACGGAGGCACCCACTGCAACAACGTTCTTGCCCTATTTTGGCGGCAAGTCTTCGAGAATAGAAAGGATCCTCAAAAAGCACGACGTCAAGTGTGTTTTTCGGCCACCAGCAAAACTGAGGAATGTATTGTGCTCGGTCAAAGACGGCCTTGGCCTCAAGAAACGTGGCGTGTATAAAATCCGATGCCAGTGTGGAAAATCTTATATTGGGCAGACATGCCGAACCGTGCAAGAATGTTGCGTCGACCACCATCGTCATACACGCCTTGGGCAACCTGATAAATCAGCGGTTGGGGAGCATTGCCTGGACATGGGACATCGTATGCTTTACGAAGAGACGGAAATTTTATCCCCAGCGTCATCTTTCTGGGTCTGTGTTATTAAGGAGGCCACATTTATCCGCACGACGGACAATCTTATCAACAGGGATGCAGGTTTTCAACTGAGCACCGCCTGGAATCCAGCACTGGCTGCCATTAAATAAAAAACAGGGGGAACAAGAACTTCCATTCCGTCAAGTGACGCAACGCGTAGCTGAGAGTTAGTTCACACTTTAACCGCAGGAGCGTCCGGCAGCACAGTCATTGCCCATAGCGCACGCGCGGATGGCCTCTCTGCGGCTCCCAGCAGGGGGCACCAGAGCGCCGCTTTCCTCCAACTACGAGCGTCTTCCCTCGCACGCGTATTGCCTGCTCCCGACATGAAATTCCAACGCCGCCGCGCGATTATCATCAGTCGCGCCTTGCAGCAGTGACAGCAGCAGTTACCACCACCTGATGATGTCGAGCAGTTGCATCGAAGAAATGTTGTGCGATTTACACAATACGATCTGGCGGCAAACCCGAGAAGCGTATTTGCAAGATTCTTTATAATCAAAATATCCACGTGTGTACTGCCGGTCTACAGTGTCCAACGGGCACAATATTGTGTGCGTTTTTCCTTAGGATAATTTAGGTTAAGTAGTGTGTAAGCTTAGGGACTGATGACCTTAGCAATTAAGTCCCATAAGATTTCACACACATTTGAACATTTTTTGAACCTGCTGTTGCACCCCAGAATGGATTCAGTGTGTGCGCTTCATATGTTTGAAGTTGTCGGCGAGGTCTGAGCCAAGCAGGCCAGCTCGGACGATAGGTGCCAGTTGCTACGTCAACATGGCGTACTACTAATGTAGCAGAAGGCGGGACACCCTAGTAGAGCATTGGCACACAACCTCCGAGTGAGGGTAACATAAGAGCAAACACCGCAATACATCAAAACTTGGCAGTATGAAGAAACGCTCCGGAACTCCAAGCACCAGAGCGCCACTGTAAAAGCCACACTTTAAAGGAAGACCTGAACTCAACAGCCAAGAATAGGTAGTGAACCATCGCAACGAACAAAGGAACGCTGACGAATCCGATCAACGACTGCAAATTCGCTAACCAACGTTGACCCACCACGTCATAGGTGAGATCTCTGATGCTTACTTTCGGAGTTCATGGACACATTCAGTCATGCCGCCATCGTCTGCGTCACCAGTACACGACAGAATGACTGTCTATATAGCTTCAGACTGACTGTGTAGATGACGGTTTGCGTGCTACCTGCTTCCAGACGTCGAAAGCGAGACGAAGTCTTCCACATCCAAGCTACAGCCGTGGTCTGCCATTGCAGCTTTATTGGACATCGTGAATGAGGAGAAGACTGCTATGGCGCAAGCCCCACACTTACGGATTGTCCTTTGTGGAAACTCTGCAAGCTGTCATCCTGACACCATCCAAGTGTAGCGCTTCCGCATAGAGCACTGTCCATCGGTGAGCACCTGCTGCAGCCTTGGTCATTCAGGCTAGGGGCTGTCCATGACAACCATCTTCCTGGCTCACGCAGTCAGTTAGTCCGAGCTATATGACGGCGAGTGAGTGACGCCAGTTAATCTAATCTTGTAGGTATTATTAAGTTCGCTCATGCTCATAAATTAAGGATAATGCTGATACATGTTGAAACAAAGCTCTGGTGGGTGGTTTGCGGGTTTAAATTACCTCGGGATATGACCATGCAGTGCATTTGACCAG